>NC_056744.1:1022965594-1023151094 GCF_019279795.1 Protopterus annectens
GACACAGTCACCAACTCAACTGCAATGACTGCAAATATCCATGACAGAATTACACAGACAGCTTTCATTTTGCAAACCTTTATTACATTCCGATGTATTGCCAAAAGGATTCAAGGACTAACAGTACCTGCATGCTATACAGGAAGCATTTAATAGTGCCTTAATGATTCAGCCTGCAATTACCATAGTATTAGTCCACTAAGGGATAGGTGTTCACATAGGGAAAGAACACCCACACACATATAGACATTGTATAAAAGGGGTTCCTACACTCCTGCATGTGCTATGTACACCCACCAACATCTACCCCACAACCAAAGTAATTACATCAGTACATACTGTCATACCATAACCAATTATGCAACTACTGTACAACATCTGCTGAAGCCTTAACATACCTGGACACAGACACACTAACATGGCCCTATGTGAAATAGTTGCCGTTATACAATTGAACAGCTGCTGATGTAACAGGGTTTGTATGAACTAATCCCACTTCAGAGGGTTGAAAGGTTCGTACACCAGGAAGTTTTACAGAGTACTGATTATTAGCACAGTATGAAACACAGTAACACCAAACTAAATATGTCTGGTAAGAACACTGTAAACCCCCTAACATTATATGCATAGCTATGCAGCCTTGAGCTGGTCAAACAACCTGGCCAGACTCAGACATATGCAGAAGTATTAGGTACAGACAAACCCTGCACAAGTAGCAATGTTCAGAAATATAACAGCAGTACTCACATTTAGATCAAATCCTCTAGGTATTACACACAATATATTACTGTTCATCTCCATACAGCTGTTGCAATAGATTCCAAACAAAACTTCCACGCTGTCTTCCTCACAAGTAAGGCAAAGGGACAACGCCCAAGTGGACTACTCAGTTATACTCCACTGTAGCCATGGTATTGGCTAAGGCAGTAGCAGTGCAGCTGATGTGCATGTAATTAGCTACTTAGGAACACCAATTGGTCATCGGGATAGCACATGTTACTGATCTGTAACTATAAAAGGTTGCCTTGTCACACATTCAAACCATTTGTATCTACCTGTAGGACAGTACAAAACACTGAAAGATGAACCGAAAATTAGTATTACTCTAGTTAATAACACCTCCGATTACTAAGACGGTATGTATAACGTAGTATGTCTGTGTATGTAGTACCTGTACTGTAAGAATTTCAGTGTAATCAATGCATATAGTGGAAATAGCTATCTTGTAGCGATGTATTGTTGAGCAGTAGTAATGCTTGTAGTATTCTATGTGTGTGTACTGCTGTAGGCCACAAGGCACAATCCACATACACCACAAGGGATGATATGGGCTTGGAACCCACCAATTCGCTTCCAGCCACTGTCAGTGTCAGGATTGGTCCAACAAGTATGTGCTATAACAGGGGATAGTATATGTTGATATATTGTAACAGTCAACATATGTATGGGTGTATAAGTAAGATGAACATGTTAAAGGTGGGCGTACCGTGCAATTATGGTGTGCATTGTGGGATATTGTGCCAATAACTGTGCAATGTACAGTATTCTAGGCAGATCTGTATAATTCTACATAGCAGTTCTGTTATGTTATGCAAACAGTAGTTATGTCTATTGGCAATTACAATACTCAATGACAGGATACATAGCATTAGTATTCATCTGACAGGTTAGCAGCATGATAGCAAAGATAATTGGAAGAGCCAGTTAACTATCCATGCACATAACACATGTAATATCCGCCTCTCTACTATCGTTTGCAAGCAATAACAGCTGTGCATGTGTACATGTTATGCAAATGTGTACAGACCCTTGTTACAGGGCTGGGCCAAATGGCTATGTGCACACCTACATAGAGTGGATATTGAGAGTACAGACACACTGGTTGAACCACCAGGTTTGTGTAGCCAAACCTGTCATTGCCAACCTAACAGCAGCCTGCACATACTGTATGTAAGGTAGTGCTCAGCACTGATAATGAAACAGGTTGCATATCATCTTTAACTCCAGTGTAACATCTACAGTAGGAGTGTAAGATGTAGGAGACAGCTGCCCATGTGTAATAGCAGCATCATAGGTGATGGCTCACACTATCTGATTATATCCTGGTCATGTTGACAGTGGCATCAGAGCCTATTGATACATGACTCTGTTTGGAGAGTGGGTGTCTGTGTCCAACAGAGCTCATGGTCCTGGTGGATATGTGAGTATATACCCAGAGAAGGAAACAGACCTGTAGACACTTGCATCATCTGTAATCAACTAACAGGATGTGATGTGCTCCTCAGAGGAGGATTGCTGCTAAAGGTAGCCACAATGTTTCTGTAATAGCCAGTGTGGTCACGTCCATAACACAAATTGTTACATGTGAGCATCACTGTCTAAAACATCTTCATAGGCAATACGTAAACTAAATAAAGTACTTGGTACTTGTAGTACTGACTGCTCATACAGGCATGTCCACTAGTCAGCTACTGGTGTTTCTTAATGTCAGCTATGTGTATGTGGCCATCCTGGGGGAATGTAATCTCTATGCCATGTACACTGCCAGACCCGCCTAACACCACGCCCCACACATTGTTTGGGATGCAGCTACAGGGGTAAGCTGGAAAGCAGCCCAGTCTACAGCCATGACTGGACTGGACAATCATGAGGTGTAGGTTAACACATGCAGCTCATCAACACAACCAACACATACCCTTACCAGAACACAGTAAGGACACCCACACACACTACCGGAAATCACACACATTCACAGATGCGTCTAAGTATCTGGCCAAACAAGTGACCCTCCCCAAGTGGGAAAAGACAGACACCAAAATACACAAACTGTATGACATAGTTTGCATAATTGTGCCACACCTCTGAACACATGACTGGAAACATGCCCAACAGTACTCATTTGTGAATGCAAACTCTAGCACTATGTTACACACCAACCTATATGAGGGCATACATACTGTCAGCTGCCTGTCTGCCATGATTAGCCACATACTCATACACTCAGACCACCTTTTGAACTATACACATGGCTATGGCATATTCCATGTTGTGTAGGACCTGTGATGTAGTAGCCTGGACTGCATGGAAACACATGTAGGAACTGTCAGGTCTTGTAGCCCATGCAGGTATGTCCCAAGGCCTGAGTAGCATTCAGCCATTGGCCAGAATGATACTGCAGTACAGGGACAAAAGGACTGTATTCCACAATTGTCTAGTGTAGTGGTGCATGTCACAGGGTATCCAGTATCTGTCATCCTGGGATAACATGGTTGACAGACAATGATGCTTTGCCAGACAGGGCCTGCACCATCACCCCTGGGAATCTGGATACTGCCTAGGGCTCATGCTTCCCCTATAGTGCCTTCATCATGAATGGTTCAAGTGAGGGTCCACTGCTGTTACAAGGACAGCCAAGTAATAAACTGTGGGTCTCGCTACACAATAATACATGTCAGAAACACTATACGGACACACATATGTCAATCCCTAACATGGAGAACATATCTGTGCAGTGGCTGAGACATGTTTCAGTGCTTCAGAGAGCACACCTGCCTGACCATGTTATAACACATACCTCACCTCTTGCCCATTATCCTTTATTGAAACACACAGGCTGCAGGTGTGTCCATATTCCTGAAGGATATGTACACCCCCACGCTAATTGCACTTGCATAACATCAGATGCATTATGTTGAGCAACTACCTTTGTGCCAAAGTGGAATTCAAAATGCACCTTGAGACAGATTACCCACGAGGCTGCGGACTTCCCAACTGTCATAATGTGCTGTAATGGGGAAGATTAGGTCTGAGACAGAACCATAATAATGGCTACTCTCAACTATTCCATTATGAACTGGGAAGACTTCTCATGTACCAACACCTGCGCTCAATGCATGTCGGATTCCATCAACCCCACTGACCTGGATCACAGTAGTCACACAAACAGGGCTAACAGTATGCTACACATAGTTAGTCCCCAATGCCAATGTTATGTTTCCTAAGTGCAGAGTGGTGAGTGCCATGGCACCTATGCAGATGGACAATGCATGTGCAAATGCTGAATCCTACACAAATGAACCTTAAGCAGTCACATATGTGCAGTGATTGTGCCATTGAAACAGAACCAGGATTCAACCCAACACAAACAAGTAGGCAAACTGATGGTACCATGCTTTAAACTGTACCACAGAAGGTAGTACCTGTTGCAAGAGTGAACACACATGAGTGTAGGTGATCCCTGGTCAGCCTCAATAAGATGCAGATACACCATATAAAACCATGCAAAGCTACTGTGAAAGTAATCAGCCACATATTATGAGGCGAAGCACAGAGCATTCTATAGCTGTGTCATTAATCGTAATGGCAATGACAAGACCTGCCATGCTGCACAGCACTATGGCATGAGATGTACTGCACCTACAGAAATAGCACCTGTTCATCCAGATAGGGTCTTGGAGAACCTAAACCCACTCCCACCTCCCCCCACCCCCAACAGGTACACTTAGTAATATATCCATGTACACTACAGGGCCTCTGTACTAACGACTATGCAGGTACAAGCTGCACTCTCTAAAGCCATACATACAGCTTTCATGGAACCTGTCAACATCCCAGGATGTATCCTACACAAATGTAAGAACATTCAGCTATCCACAAACACATCATGTTCAATCATAGCTCCATATCAGGCTGTGTACACACCAAATGGTGCACAGCAACAGTTATCACACCCCACAAAGGGGGAGACACCATTGATAATGGGACATAGTGCACAACTACCCTGCTGAGTCTGGTCTGTACGGCCATGAACCGTGGTCACCATAATTGATGTACTCGGTACAGATGTAAAAGACAGTAGGGTTGATTCACAATGCATATCATGTCCTTGCCAGGTCGTAGGACACCATCACCCATACTGTGTTCCAGCTACACTCAGTAAACTAGGTGTATATTCCTATGTCACAGGAGTGGTTGGCAACTCGACTGCTGGCAGAACCCACACTACAGAAAGTGTCTAATGAATACACACACGTCAAACCAGTGCCAGCCACAGTAATACAGGGGTCATTCCTGGTACTCCTCCTCTTTGTTATCTATATCACACAGACTAACACAGAAGGCATCAGCCTATTGATGTTTGCAAATGACTATGAACTAGGAGCAATAGTTGACTCATTGTGTGCTGCGTTCAACTTACATAATGGCCTTAATGTGTCAGATGTGTGGTGTGTGATGTATGGCCACAATCTGTCAGCTAAGTATTGCATTGTCATCCCCTATGTTACAAGCCCTGTACCCATTAACTACCACCTAGGCAGCGGTCAACATAATGGCAACTGCGTGTATGGGGATGCAGATTGACAGTACTTCCCTTTGATAGTTATGTCACCACAAAAGACAGGTAGTCATATGTGGCACCCCTAATCATGACAGGGTGCCATCCAGGAATATAGAGATAATTGCTCAGCCATATTCAACACCCATGTGACCCATAACAGATCACATATTTCCTTTATGGGTTATTGCCCATGTGTAGATGACCTACACTGCCATTCACAATCCCTAGCTGCACTATGTAGCATGCAGCCTACCCTGAATAAAGCCATGTCCAACCCAGAGGTGTTGGACATGCTACACTTAACACATCCTGATCCCAAATAAACACATACGTCATGGACATCCACCTTTGTAGTACAAGGATCACAACATGCCTGACAGATCTCTGTCCCATTAACATACTCCTGCCATACTATGCATCCCTGTACAGCGAAGTTGCACATCACCCCTCTCTGTGACATGGTGTGATAACCGCATGCCAAATATATCAAATATATCAGTAACCATGTGTATCAGTTCTGTCACTGCTTCACTGCTTGAACAGGCCACTGAAACCTACCTGTCTACTGCCTACAGCTAGGTAACCTGTCTTCCTAGGCTCATAAATGGCCCAGGGCATATAGCCTACTAGATTACTATGGCCATACATGCTATAGTTGATATCCAACCCTATAAATACCATCAGGTTAGCTATTGTCCCATGCGTTACACATGTGCAACACAGACAATACATGGCAGGATGCTACACAGCTGTACAGTGCCATGTAGATGTATATGGCAAAACACATACATGCCTGCAAGTCTGCAGGGTCACAGGTCATGTCCCTAATGGCTATGTATGACTATATATGTGGCATATACACAGCATTAAGGTCAACTGCATTAATGTGAACACATCCAGGCATGTGCTGATAGGCAAAGACACCACTACAGGCAAACAGACATGCCCACATCAAAACAACATCCACATGGTGTATGAGCAATGTCATCACATGACACACACATATATGGAGATAACATCATATCACCAGTAGGTGTCAAATGTGTGTGACTTATACATGTCAGTGGAGTTAGTGTCATGTAGATTTACAAAGATGTATTTGTAATCTTAATAAATGTGATACACATGTATGTTCAGCTGTACTGCTGTACTTCTCTGTGAGTTACTGTGCCCTGTCTCCATTGTTATGTCTTCCAGGTATGCCATGTAGTAGACTGCTGGCGTACAGCCGCTTGGAGGATGAGGTCCTCATCCTATACCTCCTCGACAACTACACAATGCTCTTCAGCCATGTGCCACAGGATGCACAGCAGCGGGATGCCCTGTGGGAGGAACTCTTCAGGAGGGTAAATGATGTTGGCGGTCACAATCGCACCTATCAGCAGGTGTGCCGACACTGCACTGACCTGATAAGATGGGCGAAACAGCATGCTAATGCAATCGCCAGGGAACAAGGTGCAACAGGTGGGGGGAGGCACTCACCAAGCCCCCATTCACATGTACCGAGGAGCTACTGGCCAACCTGGGGACACCTGCAGACCTCCATCCACAAGCTTTAGCTGGTATTGTGGTGGTGGGTGTCTCTCAACCACCGAGCCTGGAGTTGCCTTGTATAGTCACTACTGCACATAAAATGCAACTATATATCACATAGTTACATGTGTTATTGTACAATATGTAATGTAACATCATATGCAAGGCATGTATGCACACAAGCCACATACTATAGTCTGCTACTGTATGTATGCACTGATGTGCATACTCCATAGTATAGTGTATTTTACTGGCTTATGTGCTAACATGGACATTGCACTCTGTAGCTATCACACAGGTGTGGATAATGATCTTACTGCTGTGACACTCCTGTTTAGGTACCTCTGGCATTTTGCAGTGACAGCAGCCTGTGTCAGGTGAGATTGTTATTTACCAGGCTTGATAATGCACAGAACATATTAATTGCATGCTATCTGCCATAACACACATACACATAATTTATGGTGGTCCTGTTAATGGACACTGGTCAGACCTGCAATGATTCACACTGTTTACCTATGTGAAACAATTGAAGACTATATGAAACACCTATACTAAACCTTCCAAACTGTCATTGCCAGATGTGTTGACAACAGTGAATACAATGGTGGAGGTGTGTTCCACTGTAGGGACATGTAATACATATCAGCATTACACATGTTGAGAATACGAACAGTACTGTACAGAGAGCATATGTGTGCACACACTCTAAATGTGTTAGAGCTGGAGTATGCCCGGCCCACAGGATACACCCTTGTTGAGTATACCCTTGCTATGAATGTCACACAATGTCATGTGCTATCAGACATGTCCATGACATATAGTGAGCTGACTGCAACACTGCTCAACAATCCTGCAAAACATGTCTCACATCCCATACATACCACTCTTTGTCTACATAACCCTGTCCTCAGTGGCGCATATGGCATCTATGGGTGTATGTCATATGGGATAACACTGACATGTGGAATAAGATGGCCATCACAACCATTGGACTGAACATGTGTACACATGGCCATGGAGGATGGCCAGAGACATGAAGCAACACACACAGTAAAAGTGATGTACATATGTGTACACCATGTTGTACATTGGCTCTACACAATACAACTATGGCCTTTGTGTAATGGTGATATTGCAGATGTGAAACACTAAACATCATACAGGCCTGTGCATAGCTTGTGTAGGCATAGCATGAAACTACCACATAACATGTCTTGAACATCTTGAGTGTGTCACAACATGGAAGTATTCACCTATACAGTTTCCAAATACATACATGTGTTGCACAACATACACATACATCCACATCAAGCCACAGATACAGTACATTCACCTTGCTGGTGTCAGATATCACTCTCATGCCTGCTCCTCATGTGTGTGCAGTACACAGATGGCATGTGAGACACAGAGTACTTGTAAGTTAGCCATGTGTGGGCATAATTGCCAGGTATCAGTAATATGGTTACAGATGTGCAGGGGTGTTATCCATATAATCTTCTGTGACCTGTGTCACACATTCCACATTAGGGTTTATTGTGTATACACCTCAGTGACGTGGGTCACATTCCACATTAGATATGTATTGTATGTGAACATAGTCATGGCTATAAACTGTGTCAGTAGCTCACACTGTATAGCAATTGTGAAGCCACATGATGCCCTGCAATGGCTATGCACATCAGCTCAATGTGCAGTATGTCCCTGCATATTTGTAGGGTGGACAGACAACACTGCATCAGCTGAAGGCCCATGTTAGTATAACATGGCCATGCATTGGGACACAATTATCATACTGTAGATTGGAAAGGACACCATGTGTGTTACACATGTATGCATGTCATTCAACATGTCAGCAGAAGACATGTCATACTACATGAGATTGGCAAGGTCATATGCCACACAGCAGGCTGGTGTACTGTAAACCTGTGCTGGTCTGTGGCACCATTGCAAAGTAGGGACAGCCATGTCAAACATGTGTGTACAACCACATGCACAATGTCTACACTCAGCTCAGGGGTAGGCAGAATAATGTTGAATAGACATGCACTGCTTTGGGGGAGATATGCAAGCTAGGGCTCAGGCAAACATAGTATGCAGTCGACATACCCTACTGCTCATGTCCTCACACATAGGGGCGGTGGCCAACACAAAGCATCAGTGGTAGATGTACAAAGGGCAGTGATGGTCTGTTAACATGTGGTGTATGTTGCACATACCATGGCAGTGCGATACAATGGTGCAAAGTGCATGCATTGTGTTCCAGGTATGGGGCATAGGCTACTAACACAAATGGTGCAATACAGGTATGTATGCTAACCACCACTATAATTGTGTAAGGTGCATGCCATCTGCTATAACACATGCATGCTGTTGTGTGCAACTCAGAGATGTATGATAATTACCACTATAGTTGCCTAAGCTGAAACTATAATTGTCTAAGCTGAATGCCATCTGCCATATCACCTGCATGTAGTGTGTGTGTCTTTGTGTGTCTGTGTGTCTCAGTGTGTGCCTGTGTGTGTGTGTGTGTGTGTGTGTGTGTGTGTGTGTGTGTGTGTGTGTGTGTGTGTGTCTCTGTGTCTGTGTGTGTCTCTGTCTGTCTGTCGGTCTGTCTGTGTGTGTGTCTGTGTGTGTCTGTCTGTCTGTATGTGTGTGTCTGTGTGTGTGTGTGTGTGTGTGTGTGTGTGTGTGTGTGTGTGTGTGTGTGTGTGTGTGTCTGGTATAACTTGTAATGTATAGTTCTTGTCTTCCCCTCACAGGTGTTGATGTAGGTGCGTTGCCCTCCTGTGGTCCACCTGATGTTAATGTCCCCACAGACTCTAGCAGTGATGATGATAGTATGATTGAGGCACAGGCAGGGTTGTCAGGGGCTAAATCTGTGCAATTGGTTGCCATTCCACCTGTCTCACCCTCATCCTAGCACACAGTTCCCCTGCCTGCATATACCTCATCACCACCGGCCATAGAGGAAGGATAGTTGGCAGGTGATAGCTTGGAACAGGGAAGTGTGGTGACTATGGAAGGTGTGCCTGCACACCATGATCCCAGTCAACAGATTGGTGATGTCCCACATAGGCATGTGCCCAGCGCTGCTCGTAGGAGGACCACTGGCCAATATGACCCTGCGAGACCAAGCACATCAGCTGGAGTCACCAGACGCATGTTTCGGGCTGTAGTGGAGGCACAGGTATGTGCTGAATGGCACAACAGAGAAGGTCGGAGGCTTCAGAGGGCTGCTGTCCATTCATTAACTGACAACATCCAGGCACTTTCAAATGCTCACAATCATCTTGCAGATGTTTTGGATAGATGATTGGGTAACATGGTGGGAGTCCTTGACCGTGGCATGTCAATCCTCGAGCGTGGAATGTCTGTGCTGGAACATCTGGTGGTAGTGAGGCATCGGGCACGTGGACGTAAGTCAGCTACATCACCTGTTGAAGGTCTACGTGAACATGCTACTGCATATGCCCACTCCCATAGTAGCGGTAGCAGCAGCAGTGGAACTGGTGCTGTGCAGTCCACACCAGGGCACAGCAGGCCACGTGCACATGGCCCTGGATGGTCCCAACAGGGACACGATTCCAGTGGACATGTGTTATCAGGTGGTACCCAATCTGGACCTCTGCCTGGTAGTGCCCGTGCAACCCCTGGCAGGCGCAGGTCACATGGCCAAGGCCGGACACTGTGAACTGTGAAACCTGCCTTGTACAGTCTGCAGCTGTCAATATTACCCCTCTGTAGACCAGCCACATGCCAGACCTGTGTGCATGCATACACACACACTGGAAAAAAATGTAGAGCACCTCAACACACACACACATAACATCCACATACGTCCAATGATATCACAGGCCCTAACACACATGCATGATGACATCCAATGGCACAGCCTAGGTCTCTGGCAAACATTATCACCCTGTGCATATGATGATGCCTGTGCCGCATAGCTATCATCCACACCATCGGAGCAGGGACATGTTCATATGGTCTGATGCACAAGGTAAATATACTAGGTAGACAATTGTAGACTAATATTGTTGACAAGCAGCAGACATACCATGTATTGCAGTTTTAGAATGCATTTTGTACATATGACAGTGTGTATCATGTGTAACAACACTAACAGCATATTGATCTTGACATTCTGCCTTCCTCTTTCAGGTGTAGTTGCATGTGCCGGGCGATGTTGGTGTTTGCGGGAGTCCCATATGTACATGTTGACTACCCACAGGTCAGTATGACAATACCTGCATGCACTTTGTAGCTTCCACATCACAGTTATATTCTCCCATGTTTCAATTATGTTTAATGTTCTAATGATCCAAGAGCATGATAGCTGCGTAGTAAGCTACAGTGTTCAGAGCCGTCACATCCATAGTGGGTGACATTACAGGCATAGTTACCTGGAGTGCAAGTGGGTAAAAGAGAGGTATGCCGGATGACAAGGGTAAAGGCCAGTGGAAATAGTGGCTTCTCATTGGGAAGCAGTAATACCCACTGCCATGACAGCATGCAAACACAGACACACCCACAACCACACACTCAGGGATTCACAGACACAGTAACACACACTCTGACACAAACATACACACACAGTTGCCAGTGTTCGGATGAGAACCCCTGCCTATGTGCATATCATCATTATAGTACTATGCAATTACAAGACATGCCACAGATATTACACATGTTCAGGTAGTTGGAATGGCCTAAGATCGAAGATATCGACAGGGATACTACAGTGCAGTGAGTGTATGTTAGGAGGGGGTCCATCAGTAGGCTATGTAACAACAAGTCACACCCCAGGGAGTACATGTTAACAGGCGGTTGGTATGCCCGTCTATGATTGATGATATCAACAGGGATGCTGGATTGCTTTGAGTGGATGGGGAGGGGGCATTAACATGTCACTATGGTAAAATACAGCCTCACTCCAGGAACCGGACAGCCATACACACACACACACACACACACACACACACACACACACACACACACACACACACACACACACACACACACACACTGGCATTCACAAAGATATACACCTATGTCACACACATACAGACACTTTACATGTGTGAGGTTTAACCACCTGCCTATACCTTTCTTTTTACACTTCACTCTGTACTGGTGTCAACATCAGTGTTCAGGAGAGTGATAACATGTGGGATGTATTCCCAACCATACATGACATATATGGACACACACCCACACGTGACAGTACTGTGAATCAAACACCTGCCTATCTCATGACAGTTACCACAGAAGTACAGCACTATCGCATCCGGTACAAAGCTTACTAACTCTTTCCTTTGACAACTGTGCTGATATATGCACAATATATGCACAGGAGAGGTATTACTGCTGCAGGTGTCATGAGGTTTGCCTTCAGTGTCACCCTTACAGCATTCTACATTGTCTGTCTTCCACTTCAATTAACAAAACCTGACCTTAGCAGGTACACAGGTTATTGCAGGACTGGTTGTAACACACCAGTGAGCTGTCCTCAGTAATCATTCATCTGCAAAGAAGCCCCACCATTTAGTAATGTCCAAACATCTGTCCATACCTAATGTACGGCTTACTGTACTTACAGCATATCACCATATGCAGTTGACAAAGTTGAGGCTGTATTGCAACAGCATGATGTACTAAGACAACAGTCACCTTCAGACATCAGACACTGCACATACATGGAATCTACACAAACAACAATACATGTACACATATGCGGTCTACATCAGTACATGCACTAGCAGGTCAAGAGGATACATTCCACACCTTCCCCACGCCATGTGTGAAACATAGCCGAGCATTGCACCATAATGGATGTTGTATTCATGTACTGGTAGGACACCACCACTTTCACCGAGTAGCCAAGTGTACATATATTACAACAGCACATATCAGCGTGACACACACAGCATTATTCCATGTCATGCTCCTACAAATTGTTACTTGACATTGCCATGGTGAAGCCAGGGCACTGTAATGGTCAACAGTGAGCACATCATATTTGCTACACACACCTCATGTGTACTGGAAGAGTGCCAGCAATGTACTCTGTTAGAGCTAGGCAGTACACTCATTCAAGCACGTGCGAGGTCTGTGGCTTGTAAACATCTCACTCCAGCATGTACTGGCTATTTTGGTACTAAGGCTAATGTCCAGACAGCACACAGCATGCATGGCTTGCAATTGTTGACATGGGGTATATATAGGAACTGTGGCCACACATGGCTGTACATGTCATGAACATATCACCTGTGACTACTCAGGAACATACAGAGTAGAGCTGGATTTCCCTGAGTCTGTCACTACAGGCCTTGAGTAGGTCTTATGGTCCTGTTATTTGGGTATGTTTGTAGGCATTGCATTAGGTGGTCATGTCTAAAGACATACATGCCACATGGGGTGTTGTATGATATGATAGGTGTCATGGGTGACCAGTAGGGAGGGGATATTACCTATGTCAACATAGATATCAAACCTTATGTACTGTTAGCATGCTATCTGCCATATGCATGTGTGTAATGACTGTGGCCACCTGTATGTAGAAAGGTAAACGAAAGCTATGGTAATGTAATTTATGTTGTATGAGTGCGGGATGTACATATCCAGGGCAGGTACGGTTAGGTCATATCCAACCATGAGGATGTTGTTTACTGGTGTACAGCAACAGTCGACCGTGTTAATGCTGACAACATCTGAGGGACCCTGGTATGTGTACAACTGAGCTGGTTAAAAACAGTGGTATTACTGCATTGCATAACACATGCAGCTATGTCTGTACATGGGTACTTTGCACAGTTGATGTAGGCCTAGGTACAGTCCACCAATCAAGGGTTATCTGGTGGTCTACCATACTATGTCATACCACATATGGATGTGTGTTGGTAGATGGGAACAAGGTGGTGGATGTATATGAGGATACAACCTAGAATGCAGCATTTGCCACTGTCATCTGTACCTGACTCATCTGTGATGTGTTATGTCAGAGTAGTGGTCTTTACATGTGAGTAGCCTTTATGAATATGTGTACACCACCACCTGGAATGGTCCATACCACTATTATGGCCCACATGTCTGCATCTGAGTTATATGGTGGTAGTGCAATTGTGCACTACAGAGCCTTCAGCCAGGGGTTCCTCACTGCACAGATGTCAGTATTCCCCATTGTAGGTTCTACATTGAGCAAATGGATTACTAAAGCCACACATCTAGCACGGATTAGCATAAGCATCCAATGCAATTGTCATGTAGGTGTCAGGGTGTTTCTTCTGTGTGTAGGACATTTGCCTTGGAATGCGGCTATATGGGTAAATGCAACCTAGGTATTATCCACACACACGTGTAACATGGATGCATGTGCTCTGTGTTGAAGGCTCGTCATTTGGTCATGACAGCCCAGAATGACAGACACTGGACAACCTCATAATAACAGCAGAATACTGGCTTATTGTTTTAGTCTAGCAGTTGCCACCCGTACCATGACATCACTGCACATGGCATTAATGTGCTTGGTAGCAAATGCCCCATGTAAGGTGATGGACAGCGGCAGAACTTGTGTATATGACCAATGTGAGATATACTTAGGGTATCAGTCCTGCTAATAATGACAACTACTAACACAGCCGGGAGAGGTCACCTTGACGCCTGCACCTCAGTACCGTTACACAAGATGGCTCACACATTATGCTTGCACATGCCACTTTTCCACGTATAATGCCACTGTCCACAACCTGCTATCAATGTATGTCTTTCAGGGCAGCAAGGTGTGTGACACATGCTGTAGGTAGCATCCGCCTGTGTGACCCAGGTAACCTTTTGTCTGTCACGTCCACACATGCATGAATGTGTATACATAACATATATATGTCAGTGCTTCATGTACATGTATGCATGTGTATCACACAGCACAGACACAGATATATAATTTACAGGCCACATACAGGTATCAGGTAGTAAACTAGTATGATGTGCATATGTACTGACAGATAAGATGTACCTAACTGTAAACCTGTGTGTTTACAATAGGAGTCCATTACAACATGTTCTGTACTAAGTGTTTAAGCATGCACACTGTGGCCTTCAGTGGTTAGAATCAGAGTGCATCCCAAACACCCCTGTGCTACTAAGTGTATGAGCATACCCACTGCCACCTTGTGTCATTTGAGTCAGTGCATTCAACAAGCCCTTTGTTACTAAGTATATGAGTATGCCCTGTATAACCTTGTGTAGTTGTAGTCATAGTGCATCCCAAACGGCCCTGTGCTACTAAGTGTATGAGCATGCCCACTGTAACCTTGTATAGTGATAGTAGTTGTCCATTCCGCAGATGGCCATACTCCAGTTCAAGTTCCTGTTGTGATACAACTATACCTCTCAGGCCTACCTGCGGATGATGTGTCTTGTTTGTGCATACAGGTTGTAATAGACACCTACTTTAAACACACAGGTCTACAGCTATGTACTTCATGACTGTCAGTCTCCCTGTTGTTGTCCTCAATTGTAGAAGGGCAGTCTGACTGCCTTGGAATGTGTAATCTTTGTGGCACATCTCGTAATTGAGTAGTACTGTAATAGTTATCTTTAGATAGGCAGGAGTTCTGATCCCACCACTTGCAACTGTGTGCGTGTGTTTGTGTGTGTGACAGCAAATGCCTGAGTGTGTGACAGCAAATGCCTGAGTGTGTATGTCAGCAAATGACTGGGTGTGTTTGCGTGTGTGTGTGTGTGTGTGTGTGTGTGTGTGTGTGTGTGTGTGTGTGTGTGTGTGTGTGTGTGTGTCTGTGTGTGTCTGTGTGTCTCAGCAAATACCCGAGTGTGTGTGTGTGTCAGCAAATGGCTGAGTGTGGTTGTGTGTGTGTATTTGTGTATGCATCCTGTCATGGCAGTGGGTTTTGCTGCATTCCAAAGAGATACCTCCCTTTGCACAGGCCTTTATCCTTGTCAACCGCTAAACCTCTCTCTTCCCCCCTCCCCACTGCAAATAATCGGTCCTGTGATGTCACCCAGCTCAGACATGGAATCAGTATGTGTAATTGCTTGTGTTCTGTGGCACATACCCCAACTGCATACCACTGTACTAGTTACCTTTACATATGCAATACATGTATGCACAATACTGGCAAGTGTGTTTGTGTGTGTGACTACCCTGTAGCCAGGCATACACATGTGTAATGTCTTTTAGCACACCATGGTAGCCATCTGTGGTGACCAGTGTCTACAAAGTATCACATAGTTGGGAATGGTAAAGAATACACAGTCAAGCACGACTACAGTTGGGTATGTTATTTTCCTGTGCCACTGTAAAGCAGTGACACAGAAGTGGTTGCTAGGGTATAGGTCCATACCCATCATTCCCCCACCCTAACTCCACAATCCCCAAGGTAGATTACATTAGCCATCATTCCCCACCCCAAACTCCACATACACAACAACTATCTCTTCTCTGCTGAACTGCTTATGATTTAAATGTTATAACACAAGAGATGCCTCTGTTTTGTGTACACGTCAGTTCCTTTGGAACCCTTCTGTACCACAAAGGGTGTTCAGACGTGTATGTATATATATCTATATCTATATATATATATATATATATATATATATATATATATATATATATATATATATATATATATATATATATATATATATATATATATATATATGGCTATGGCTGTGTCAGTGTATATATATATATATATATATATATATATATATATATATATATATATATATATATATATATGTACACATCTAGTAGGTGCATATATATATATATATATATGTAGCTATGACAGTTGTACAGATGTAGACTTGTCTTTGCTGTTTCACAGAGTACAGTACATTCAAGGGTACAAAGGGACTGTCCCATTTGTTTTCAGTACTGTGGAATACCAGTAGTACGACGTGCATTATAGACTCCATGCAACATGTGTACAACCCAGATGGCTTAGTTGTACGTCCAGTGACCTCAGTGTGCATGGTCCATGGTTCAAGACCTGCAAGCCTTGTTGATACTGTCAATTAGAACTGCATAAGGCAGTTGTAAGCAGGTGTAAATATGTTTTCGTGAAGGTAAGCAGCGGTTACATGCAGGTAACAGACATGTACAACCTGCAGTGCACTTGGAATGCCCTTCTTTGGCAATCCTGCTGATGTCATCCACCTACAAATACACCTATGGGACTGATGTAACCCAGTAATCTCCATGGTGTGTGTTGTAACTGCGTAATGCTGTAGTGTGGTAAACTAGTTTGGTAGGTGTTCTAATCCCAGACAGACCAACTGTGTGTGTGTGTGTGTGTGTGTGTGTGTGTGTGTAAGAAACATTGCTTTTAGAGTATGCACACTCTTTACAATTCACATGACCACCTTTGGCAATCCTGCTGATGTTACCCACCTAGGAATACACCTCTAGGACTGCTGTAACCTTGTATCCTCCGTAGCACATTTTGTAAATGCGTATTGCTGCAATGTGATAAACTAGTTAGGTAGGGATTCTATTCCAAGAGAGACCAAGTGTGTGTGTGTGTGTGTGTGTGTGTGTGTGTGTGTGTGTGTGTGTGTGTGTGTGTGTGTGTGTGTGTGTCTGTCTGCCTGAGAAAGTAACAATGCCATTTAGAGTATGCACACTCTTTACAATTCACATGACCACATTTGGCAATCCTGCTGATGTCACCCACCTAGACATACACCTCTGGGACTGCTGTAACCCAGTAATCTCCATAGCAGGTGCTGTAACTGCATAATGCTGTAGTGTGATACACTAGTTAGGAAGGGGTTCTATTCCAAGACATGGCAGGTGTGTGTGTGTGTGTTTGACTGTCAGAGCCTGTGTGGAGGTGGCTGTGAGTCTCTAACCACTGGACATGTTGGGGTGCGGATTTTGTAGTTTTCCAATATGGTGTCTGTCTTATATGTCACAATGTCCACCTCACGAGGAGTACAGATGTCAGTCAGCCAAGGGACTGTGTTGGCAAGCCATACCCCTACATCTGGCAAAAGGCCTGGTGAACAAAGTATGCAACTCTACTATTACCCAGAATACGTCCTGAACCCCATGTGTCATACACAAACACACTTGCCTAGAATATCCCGCTATGTTGCTAGTACCCTGCACATTGATGACAGATAGTAGACATGGTGTGATAGCATTGGGCTGCAGGGGGCATGGCACCCTGTACAGCAGTACAATAGGCACATAATTGCGGACAATGTGCCTTCACTATGTTCCCCACTGGATGCCTGCAACATATGTGGTGCCATCAAATGTGATCCACAGAGGTCATACAATGCCTTACACATGTGCCCTGCATGGACCGATGCCTCTGACACCAGGGTATACCTGTATCATGCTATCAATGCAGGTGCAGGGTCAACCTGTTGACTATAAGCAGGTCCTGCCACACCAGGCCAGTATTGGCATATCAGAGGATAACAGTCTGTGTACACAACAGTGCCAGCCAAACCAGGTACACCTGCACATGTTACTGTACATTATTGTGGGAGATGCACATCCCAGGAAATGTCCATATCAAGGACTATCAAACACAGACATGGCATGCATTGCAAAGCTATGGCCATACACAATGGTAACCAGGATGTTAGGACAGTTCATACAATACCCATCTGTGTGGGACATTGCAGACACTACACCCCTGTACCACACTGCACACCATTGTCGGGTGGTGTAATGCCAAGGATTACCCCTCATCCAGCCTTGTACAGCCATCTTGCACAACCAACCACTACACACCCATGAAGCAATGCACACATGCATGTCAGTACAGGAACCTTGTGTCTGCATGTGGGTATGATGCTCCCAACCACTGTCACTCCCAGTATAACTCCCATTGGCATACCGACAGATGTCAGACACGTTCACATGCCTTAGCCCATAGAACCTTCGGATATCCCCTGTGGTGCATATAGTACCTGTGCATTACCGCAGTGTGGCAAACTAAGTAGTTTGGAAGTGTATTTGTGGGCCTGGCAAAGAGTGTCAATGTGATTCCATTAGAGAGTGTGGTTGTGTTGACAATGATATCCGTTCATGTGGACAGCCATGTGTGCTACACCTAATGTATGTCTACTATATCTCTTTTGCAGATGTCGCTCACCAACACCCATATATGTTCTTACAGCATACCAGCTTTGTGGCACATGGAGTAACTGCATGCACTTGTAATAGTAATGACTAGTCAGTCAGGGGTTTGAACCCCTGTACTGATAGGTGTGTGACAGACGATGCTTAGGTTTTAGTCTTCAAGCCCTTCTCTGATGTACTTTGCCTCTGTCTACCCCTCCCACTCACTCTCAGGTGGATGTGGAGGTGTACACCTGCTCGGCAGCAGCTTGTGTTTTGTAAGTGATGGTTATGATCAGATGATGGCC
Source organism: Protopterus annectens (assembly GCF_019279795.1). Lineage (NCBI taxonomy): Eukaryota > Metazoa > Chordata > Ceratodontiformes > Protopteridae > Protopterus > Protopterus annectens. Next base: position 1,022,984,874 of record NC_056744.1, read on the forward strand.
TCTGCACCTATTGCAGTCCTCCTCTAGCTGATTGCATGTGAAACAGCTGTGATGATGTTCCCATAGCCATTCGCATTAAAAACACAGTACAATATCTAGGAACATCATTTTGGTGTTTGCCCATGATGGTCGCTGTGAGTGGTACCTGGATCTGGTGTTTGGTAAATGGCATCACAGATGATATCTGGATGTTCCTCAAACAACATACACAGTGGGAAATAGCCTAAAGACAGGAGGGTGATGTGCCAGACATGACTACAGCATGTAAGTGTAGCTATGCTTCATTGAGACTACTGCCTGTTTAACAATTTGTGTGTGGTAATGGCTATTCTGCATGTTTTAAAACTGACAAGACAGTGCTCTGTTTGTGAGGGTCCCCCATCTGTAGGGCCATCTGTGGACCAGTCAGTGTTTTTAACCATTTGTTTCCTGTGTTACTTACTGAACACACATCTCTGAACTGCAGGAGCATAGTGTGAGGATTGCAATTGGTACATGGTGATAGTGATGAGTTACTGCCATCGCATCCCTGACTGGACATATGTCACATGAAACAGTGGTATGACAGACACTGTCTGGGGTTCCCAGTGACATGCCAATAATGGGCTACTGTTCATAGCTGCAGTCACAAGTCTTCTACACTTTGTACAGATGTCATACAGTATATATGCATGTGTTGTGCTCCCTCTGCAAATGTATACCATCTGTTGTGTTGGGTTGATGGTCATATCTATGCGTGCTGTTATAAGTAATCCTGAATGCTGTTGACTATTACTAAGCCATATCTGTGTTTAAACTGCAACACCATAGGCTGTATGGGTTTGGAGGTCCCAGCAGAAACTCCTGTCCCACTTCAGCTGGCCATGGCATCGAGCACCAGCACATCTGGGGCCCAGCCTTGGACCTCCACCTCTGTTGGCTCTGCACCACCTTCTGGTGGTACCGCCACTGAGGATGGGGCTTGTCCCCCTGGGAGCAGGTCCAGACAGGAACATGTCCACTGTCGTACAGTCCCGGACGTGGTATGTAGGGGGCATAATAAGGGGTTTCGAGGCCAGATACGCCAGCTCAAGGGCAGAGTGTCACATTTACAGGGTGAGACTACCCCTCCTAGACAGCCCCCAGCACTGCCACCTTTGCAGCTATTTTGGTGCAGTGGTGGCTGCCCATGGCTGAGGACCTCCATCCCACTGTTTCCATCTGGGGGCTCATGGGCTTGTGACTGCTGAACACCCCTCCCCATCTGAGGTGTATCCCCCCACATGTGTCATATACTGACCCTGTATGCTGTCTTGTCCTCCACGAGCATACCTACTCTCCTTCCCCCAGATCCCACTCTCACCCTACAGAAACAAAAGGCCAATCAGTTCCTAGAACAACATTTGCCCCATACATAGCTGTCCATTTCACACACATGTCCACTGGACACATGTAACCCTTTTAATATGCATCTCAACATACTCCAGTTATCCTCACCCCTGTCTCTCAGGAGCACGATCCTGGTATGCACATGACTCCTAAATGTTCCAGGTACACGTGATGTGGATGACCCCATTGTACACACAACACTATCGGTCCCTCTATGGTTACCCCATTTACCTTTATCCATATGATGATGTCGCACTTAGCACCTTACAAGAGTACTGTTTTCACATAATGATTGGACAGGAACTGTTGTGTTAATGTAAATAACATGCACAGAGTGATGTATATGGCCAATGTACAAATGTTTGCATGTATTAATGACACATGTCTGTCTGAGGGAGTCTTGATATTACATAGGACAACACAACTACATAATACAGGCGTTGCTGGTGTTTCCCTTTTCATTCCTATATAATGCTTTGTTGTCAAATGGGATGTTCCTGATATATCTATATCTATATCTATATATATATATATATATATATATATATATATATATATATATATATATGTATGTATCTATATCTGGACATAAACACTCACACATACATCTACATGATGGAATACATTTCCTATACTGTTGAATGAGTGTGCTGGATGATATGTTTGTGATAAGGTCTGATGTCTGTATATCTGCCATGGCTTAGTGGTAACTCACAATAGCTGTGTGTGCAGGGTCCTGTTTCGAGCCTTGCAATAGGCCATTTATTTTGTTGCTGGGCAGAACAAGGCCATTGGATATGGAGTGATTAAGGCACATTAAAGCTGTTGCGAGCAGGTGTGCATGGGTTTGCATGGAGCTAAGCAATGCTAATCTCCGGTTACACTGTCTTACACTCATTTAGCCTCTACATTGCTTTACCAGTGTAATACTTGCATACTTGCGGCCAAACAGGCTTACACCCGCTTGCTCCTGCACATAAATGCACTGCATTTAGTATTTGCATCTGACACTCACACTCCTGGGTGGGAGTGAGAACTACGATATTACCTTGTGATGCCTATTACATCAGATTACATGCCTACAGTATCGGGAATGGCTGCCAATTAGGCGACAGCATGCCATTCGACTGTACGGAATTCGCGGCCTGTCCAGAGTTTGATTCATATTATTGGTGTGTTCCTCTTACAATCTGCACCCATCTGGCTAATACATGGGAACTGACACTCTTCAATACAAACAGGTAATTGGGTTTTGGAACCCACATCCTTCAGCAGAGTCATGCTACTGCATACCTAATATTCTATCATCTTTCTAAGATTGTCAGTGGACTATGTGCTTTCTGTCCCTATCAGACCTCTCATACGATTGGGGAAAAATACAAACTGAATCAGGGACATGGCATAACAACATCAGAGACACATTTAAATTATTGGTGTTATTAACCTAACACATTGACAGACTCAGAGCATATGAATTCATACACATTTTCTGAGGTAAATGATGTTTATAACTCTTAATTGCTGTTATTCATTACGTGTAATTCACCACCTTTCCTCCAAATGTCACTAGTTTTAGGAGGGATTAAGTGTAATTCACCACCTTTCCTCCAAATGTCACCAGTTTTAGGAGGGATTAAGTGGGACAGAGTTAGAAATTGAGTCGAAATCAGGGACAGTTCAGAGGTATGGTCCCTATTTGTTCCCCCAATGGTTTATGTCCAGTCCAGTGGATGTGCTCTTAGGGGTTGAGACGCATGGACATCAGCTATGCCCATTTCGGAATATTACTTACATCCCCGGGGCGGTCCTAATACGACTGCGCCAGCCAACACCTGCATGCCTAGGCCCATAATTGCATACCCATAGATCCCCCACCTGCCACTCCTCTACTGCACTCATGCTTACTATGGGTGCAGGTGGGTATAAACACACCACTAAACATTGCCCACTCTCCACGTGTCGGGACACATGTCGTACATTGTGTCGACCCATCGGTTATCAGGCTTGCACAACCTACTGGTCCATGTACATCTACAGCCTGGTTTGATGTCATTACTGGGACTGCCTCCGATGATCATTAATTTTTGGTCTCCGACAAGGGACATCAATGTCTATCTTTCAAGATTATACCTGGCAGGTCTCTCCCACTGGTAGTATCCTGCTGGTGGTCTGGGAAGCAGTGGTGTGTTTACCTTTATTGTGTGTCTGTATGTCTCACCGGCCTAGCTGGGGGGGGGGGAGTTGATGCTACATGTTACACGTTTGTTTATTGGACCCCTCACCCCCATATGCACAGCCTGTGAACATATGTAACTCGTAACCACTGTATCATATCCTAGCTATATACATGTGTATATTTACAGTTGCATATATATATCTATTTACATAACTATATACAGATATATCTGTATATGTATGCATACATGTATATTTATATTTTGCTGTCTCTCTCTCTCTCCATATATATATATATATATATATGCATATATATATATATATATATATATATATATATATATATATATATATATATATATATGCATATAGAGATATATATATATATATATATATATATATATATATGCATATATATATATATATATATATATGTATATATATGCATATATATATATATATATATATATATATATATACACATATATATATATATATATATATATATATATATATATATATATATATATATATATACACACATATATATATATATATATATAATCTCACAACATATGGGTCTATGGGTGTCTGTATATGTATATATTTATATGTGGGTATGTATCTGTATTCTGTCTCTGTATGTATACATTTGTACTACAGAGAGGGAGAGGCTTATTTCTATGTTGCTATGGGTAGATATACACACACATACCTCTACATATTACATCTACATCTGGTTATTCCATTCCTTTCCATATAGATTACACTTTGCTGCAGTGGGACTCGTAGTGGGTGTGGCTGCTCATTGGGCAATGCCTCTGCCCAATGAACACATTCGCTTACATCCCTATGGCTGTACATATAGGCCCACATCAGCCAACACCTGCACACCTAGACCCATAAGTAGCTACCCATAGTTCCCCCACCCGCAACTCCTCAACAGCACCCATCCTTACTCTGGGTTCTGGTCTGTTTTGGACACACCACAACACACTGCCCACTCTCCACTTCATGGGACCCATTTCATACAATTGTCTCGGCCCATGGGTCATCAGGGTTTCCCATCCTTGTATTCCAAGTATGTATACACCACAGCCAGAATGTTCGATCTATCACCTTCTTTTGGTCTTGGTAATTTTTGGGGTGTTCCGCAAGGGACGCTCCAGTCTGTGTTCCAAGATTTGAATTCAGGGGTACACTGTGTACCTCACCGGTTGTATCCTGCCTGTGGTCTGAGGAGCAGTGGACTCTTTACATTGTTTGTGTGTATGTTTCCCGTGTCTGGCTGGGGAGGGGAGTGGAAGGTCATGCTACGTGTTTCATGTTTCTTGCTTGGGCTCCTCACTTCCATTGGCATAGCCTGGAACATATGTCATTCTTGTGTGCTGTTTCCTATCAAAGCTGTATATCTGTGTATATCTATGTGCGTGCACACACACACACACACACACACACACACACACACACATATATATATATATATATATATATATATATATATATATATATATGTGTGTGTGTGTGTCTGTAAAGCAATACATACCCCATGTAAACGCACTTACACACGCTTACTGGTGTTTATATATGCTTGACCTGCTTACTAGTGCCTTATTCATTATGGCACTGACACTTTACTCCAGTTAACATTTAATTGATATTTGCAGGTTCATGTAAAGATTACCGATGGTAAATGGTATGTGATACAGTGGAATTCGGAACGGGAATGTCTGTTCATTAGGTGGTTGCTCTAACCAATACACTATTGCTGTGCTGCTTCATTTGCATATATACCCATATACCCATGATAAAAGAGTTAAAGCGTCACAAAGTGGCTTAAGACAATAAGATGGGTACAAATATGGTAAGAAAAAAACAGACTACCTGCAGCATAAAGGTATCAAAGGGAAGGGAAGTAAGAACAGATAAAGAAGGTCATCTACTGGACTAAAATATTTCCACTTGTTTGTGTCTTTCAGCTTTTCCCGGTTAGGGGTCGCCACAGTGGAACTCCGGTCAACTAATGATTGGCAGTAGATTTTTATGTGCTGGCTTGCCGGGCCTAATGCACAACCTTCAACGAAGGAACGCCCATTTACGCATATCGCCACATAGAAGACGCTCTAACTGAGAATCGAACGGGCAACGTCTAACTGTGAGGCAACAATGCTCACCACCACCGCAGTTGGACTAAAATATTTCCACTATCAAGCCTAAAAACATGTCATGTGGCAAGGTCTGGAGATAACATTTGACCTTTGAAGTGCTGCTCAAATAATTCATTTTCTATATGTCAATTAAACTGCAATTTATGCAATACTTAAAAGGAAATGAGATCAAAAAATTAAATTAAACAATAAGTACAAAACGTTTCAAAAGTAAAGTTTTTTTGATTTACAGTCTTTTAAACAAGCAGTGTGTGTTAAACAGGGGTATATTTTGAGATCTGCTCTCCACAAAATGTTATGCTAAACTGTTCTGGAATTACACTTCCTGAAATATGACAATAATTAGTCTATTTTCATAAACTGAAACACACACACACACACACACACACACACACACACACACACACACACACACACACACACACACCCTACCCATCTTCATAGCTCATTTTGGGTACTATCCATTCAGGAAGAAAAACACAAAACAGATAGAAGTACAGAGCTGTAACAGGAAAAAACATCTTAACTGTTCAATTTAACTCATAAGCAATAGAAGTTCAGGTGCTCTTCCCCTGTGGCATGGATGCAGGCACCTTTCTTGAGTACAGTTTTAAACCTGATGAATTTCATGACTTTTTTGGACAGGCATGGCAATTCCCAGACAGGGATGTAATTTTTCCAGTATAAATGACTGTTTAAAAATCCCTACAGATCTTGTAGTAGACATTTTTAGGAACATAACAGAGGGATTCAGGCAGGGGGCTTGGTCTCCCTAAAATAGTGAATGCACTCTAGTAGGAACCAAACTCTATCAAGGAGTATCTCTCTGCTTCCTGAAACTGAAAGCCATGTGAAAGTTATTAAATAAGCACACACGATATGTCAGTGTATATGTCACTGTTTTGTTCTTCTATTGTAACATTACAGGAATTCCATTCCTGTTTCTGCTTTGACAGTTTCCAGTTCTGCTTATCTGACGTAGTGGGTGGAGCCTCCTGGAAAGAATACTTTATTAATAATTGAAACTTACCATAACTAGTAGAATAACCACCCTCCAAAAAAATATACCAATAGTCTGACTACAGAAAGCATGCCATTAACTTGTAAGAGAAATAGGGCATAAAACACTGCAGTTTAAGAGCAGAAAGTTAGGATCATTTAAAGAATAAAACTATACCCTTAATCAATGAAGTAAGCAGAACAAATACTCTTCCTAAATAAATTATGCACAAAAAATATACCCTTTCTATGTAACAAAAGCAGAAGAAGACTATACACTTACCTGTTCCTCCAGAGTGTGTTTCCCACTAACATCTAATGACACTAGGATGCCTAGTTTCCCAGTGCCTGCTTCTAAAGAAAATTCATGCCGGGATTCCTAACCTCTCAGTACCAGTTTCTCCACTACTGACATTGGCTCATTTACTGCAACCATGCTTGTACCAAAAATTAGAAAAAAAAACACGTCCCTAAAAAAAAAAAAAAAAAAACTTGTATAACTATAGGATACCTGGTGTTTGCTGTCTCCTGATGGCTTGTTTTATTGACACTTTATATCTACTTGAATGACTTCTTTGTTAGTTCTGTTAGCCCTGCAGCCCCTATACTTGCCCTTAAACACAGAGCAGTGATTCAGTGTTTATCATAACTATGACATACATACTAGCTCAAAGATTGCTTTACCTTGGAATCAAAGGAGTGTTTCAAGGTTCCACAGCCTCAGTGTTAGTATGTATTTAACATATCTGCACATTCCATTTTGCTCTTTTGAGGATTTAAAGATAGCAATTAGAAATCCACAGAAGAAGGCTCCAGCAGTGACAACAGAGGCAGTGGAAGTCAAACTAAGGGATGCACCCTGAGAGAAGTTGATGGTGTGTAAGGATAGGAAAAAAAAATACGTTGCTGACAGCAAATCATGTAGGTTACACACAGAAAGAGCAAGTCAAACCCAGGTTAGGCTACTTAATTTATTCTTTGGCAATGCATAAGGTTATCTGAGCTAGCCCATAGCAGAGTGATGTATAAAAGCAGATGGCTGGCCAGCTGGCATACTGTTAAATGAAATATGGATTGGAATACCCCACAAAGTAGTCAATACTGTTCAATGGGGGAAAGGTAGCACCTGTAAATTGGGACAGAATAAATCTGAATTTGCCTAGTTTTGGAAAGCATAGTTTGAGTAAGCTGTACAAATGAAGAGTGCTGCAGATAGAAGACAACATTTGGTGAGATATGCCAATGAAACAAAAACTAACTGGAATGGGAGATCAGAGGATGGCAAAAAAATGCTTACACAGTAAAATGTATAATGAATAAGGAAAATGTACTCTTCAACATTAGATTCCATATGTCTTACCTCTTCTTTTATTATAACTGCTTTTATTCACTTTTTACTGGCCAGGTAAGCTCACCTGGTAGACAATCCTTTATTCAAGGGTGAGCCTTTATTCATTTATTCATTCATTCAGAGCTGCTCAATGCTAAGCAACCAAGCTATTAATTGTGACAATTTTACACCAGATTTGACAAACTATCAGCCTTGAAACACCTGGCATAAGTATTTTGCATTCTTACTGAGTTACTGTGTTAGCTCTGCACTTATTATTGAAATTTATTGCAATATTTGCCTTGGTTTGCACTCTAGTGGTAGCAGAGTAACAACCTTGCAATTAATAGGCTTCTGATTGCTGCAGAACCTTGACATGTGCTTTTTTACTACTGGCCAGTGGGCGCATTTGAATATTTTAGCTTTTCTGTGTTGTTTTAAGTTGCCTGCATTTGGTGGCCTTGTGCTCATTTGTTCAGAGCTGCACAACACTGAGCAACTATGCTACTAATTGTGACAATTCCATACCTGATTTGACAAGCTAACAGCCTTGAAACACCTGGGATACATAACATTTTTGCATTCTTACTAAGTTACTGTCATAGCTCTGCATTGTATTTATTGTAATCTGACTAAGATTTGCCTTGGTTTTCACTCTAGTGAGAGCAGAAAAATAACCTAGCCATTTGTTGGCCTTTAACTGCTGTAGAATCATGTAGTGTGCTGTTTTGGTATTGGTCAGTGAGCTAGTTTGAATATTTTCAGGGTTTCTGTGTTGTTATAAGTTGCCCATGGTTGAAAGGTGCTGCTCATCATGCAATCATGTTTAACTCATCACACAGACACATTTAATTGTGCCCTGAAGGTTCTATACCTAATCTTTCCAAAAACTCCAAGTGTACTTCACAGGGAATAGCTGCACAAGAAGGCCATTTACTCAAAGAGGCACACTGCTTCTCATATGTAAACTTAGATCTGTTTGTTTTGGATCAATAGCACTTCTGCAAATCAACTCACATTCTCATAGACCCTAGTGACCCTTCAGCCAACATTAGTAAGCATCTGGGATCATGGATTTACACCTCTAATCCGTCACTGTAGACAACCTGTTTGAAATGGGCATCCTGAGACAATGTAGCAGTTGTCTCATATTTGCTAAGAACCACTTACAACTTAAACAATCTGACACAGTGTGTGAGAGATGTAGTTATATGATGTTACCGGAGGCAAAGCTCTCACCTAAAGCCACAACAAATAAAAAGCAGAGGTTATCAATATCACACAGCACTCCATTAAACAAATCATGCACAGCTCAGACCAAAACACATACAGCAGCATATCCTGAGGCTCTTAAAAGTAACCTACATAAATCACAAAGGTGTCCTAAATGCAGGCAAACTAATAAGTACCTTCAGCAACTTAAAAAGCACATAACATAGTCAGCACCCACCATGGAACATATATCAAAGGGTCACAGTGTCTCAAGTCATAAGCCTATAAGACAACCCTCCACACAGTCCAATAACCCAGTCATAAGTGACTCCGTAGTGAGACACACCAATGTGTCACACACCAGGCTGTGTAAGGAGATGGTCAAAATCAGTTGCTTCATACTGTCAGTGGAACAACAGGTAGCACATTCACCTTTGCTGCTGGAAGATCAAAAGGCTGTGGGTTATATTCTCACTTCAGATTACTGGATTTCTGACACTGCAGTACTGCATTTGGTGGGGTAGCAGTGTTGTACTCCAGAATCTGTCATCCTACAGATGAGACATTAAACTGAGTTCTCATCTGTTTGAGGTGATGGTAGCTTAAGTGGATATAAAAGAAAAGGGTAGGGGTCCTTTATGTCTTTACAAAAATAACTCAAAAATATTTACATACTTGCAAACATTTACATATGTACAAACACATATTTATAATTTCCTATACAATCATGCTAAATTTTCATCTTTATTAGACCCCTACTCCTTTTTCCTTAAACAGCATCTGATTTTACTTAACATTGTTACTAAAATCCATTTACCATTAAACATGATTTCATTTATTCTTTCATTCCATATAACTCGTATACTATAAAATAACTTTTTATCTATTCTAACATATTCTTTACTTCTGTTCTTATAATATCCATGTTTAATCATATCCATATTTATTTTATCCACTTATTTTATATCTTCAAAAAAATCTACTTTACATAGTTTTCCCCATATCTTTTTTTTACTTTTTTACATTCAAAAACACGTTCTGTAGTTTCTTCTTCTTAAGCATTTTCTATCACTTTTATTTTTATATGGCATACTTCCTTTTACTGGCAATTTATCTGTTACCAGTCTCCACAAAAAAACTTGACATTCTACTTTCTAATTACACAATTTGCTTCTAATTTTTATAGCTTTAATTTTTCGTCTGTTAGATTTAATCATTACATTCTTTTACCATACTTTTCTATATCATCAATTTTATTTTCCACAAAAATATTTTCTTGGTAACATTTTATTTCTTCATGTATACACTCTTTTTCTCTTTTACTCTTTCTTACCATTCCCCAACATGTATCATACTTATATTTATGCAGTTTTACTACTAATCTCTCATCTTTTTCATTTATCTACTTTAACACTTTGTACAAATTTAATGAAGCAGCGTATACCACTGGGTTAAGTAACACTATACCTCATTCTTCTTTATTTACATACAAGCTCCTCTTTTTACTGGGTTTAATCTAGAACCCCCATATAAATGGAAATTTATATGCAATAATTCCTTTTGAAAAACTGTTGGCAACATAAATACACTTGCTAGGTATGCTATTTCTCCGATCAGTACTGAATTTATCAAATAAGCCTTTTTTTTTCTGAATGATAATTTATATGTTCTCCAGAAAAGATGTTTGCTTTATTTCTTCTACTGTTTTTTTCCCACTAAATTCTACTTACATCTTTACTCCCAAATGTTATACCTAACAAATAAATTTAATTAATTGTAAAATATATACCCCCAATCTTCACTACATCACTAAAACTTTTTCTTTTCTCTTTATTTAGAGCCATCCCTATCATCTCTAAACACTCCTTTGTGCAAATTATTGTTTCTGTTATTCAAATGCTTTTTGCAATTATTATAATGTCATCTGCATATGTTATCATAACTGGAATTCTTAACTCTTTAGGTGTTATATACCCCACCTCCTTCAGTTTGTAATTTATTTCACATGCTCATTCATAGCTAATGCAAAGAGTATACAACTCAATGGATATCCCTGTCTTACACCACTCTTCATATCTACTTCTTGGCCTAACCAGCCATTTACAAGTATGTTTACTTTATTATTACTGTATGCTGACATACCTAATTTCCTAACTTTCTCACTAATATTTTTTTCATTATTACTCATAAGATTTCATGTCCAGCTGTGTCAAACACCTTATTAGGGTTTCCTGTCATGATTTTCACTTCTCCGTTTATGTTCATATCATTCACAGTTTCTCGATCATTAATAATTTTTGACAACCCTTCCCCTTTATACTATATATGGTATCATCCATAATATTTCCCATTTTAGTTTCAAATCTCTTTTGTATTATTTTCATAAAGATCTTATATCATCATTATTCAATACTACAGGTATCCAGTTTTTTGTATCTCTTCTATCTTCCTTCTTCCGTATGAATTTAAGTATTCCACTACATAATTGTTTATACATAAACTTTCATTTAACCATTCATTCAAAACCTTTAATTTTTTTTGCCAGTCCCTTAAATTGTTATACATTTCATACCCTATTCCATCCGAGTCTGTAGCTGAATCTATATTTACTATTCCTAATACTTTATCTAGCTCATTTAAAGAAATCTCCCTTTCCAACTCTTTATTCTCTTTTTCTCTTAACTTCACTACCTTCTTTTTTCTTCTTTATAAACATTTCTTGTACATATTGTAGTACACTATTCATAATCTTTTCCTGAGTTCTTTCTATTTCTCCTTTTGCATTTTTTTTACTTCTCTTATTACTCTACCATGTTCCTTTACTAATCTGCTTAAGTTGCTTGATACTTCTTTTTTCCTTGTAAAATAGATTTGCTTATATAACAATTATTGTATTTTTTCTTGACTTTTTCATATAATTTTTTTCTTGTCAAAGTACTTTCTATCATTTTCTAAATTGTCTAATGTTTCATTATATGCTCTTTTATAATTTTCTTTCTCTACTTTTCTCACATCATATTTCTAGTTTTTAAAGGATTTTTTATATTTTTCCTTAAATATCACCCACCATTCAGAACATTTTTATAAAATGTTCCCACAGTAATATGATCTTTCCATAATGGTATTACTAATCTCTTTCCTTCTTCACTCTATGCTTTCTCATTTATCCTTTTTATTCATTTGCCTGTTTTAATATATTTCTTGTTTTCTTTTATCTCTAGCCATACTGCAAGATGATCAGAAAGCTCTGTTTCAACCATCTCCCTTCTCTCATAACTAAACATTATGATACTATAACATAATCTATTTCAGTACTACATATACCCCTTTTGTAAGTCCATGAATGTTTGTCCCAAGTTTTAACTTATCATATCTTATAACTTCTAACATTTTTCAAATATAATTTCCTTTCTTTTTACGCTTACCTGTTAAATCGCAAATACCGTCTGTTAATATAATATTTATATTTATCACTACGTGGTTTACAATCTGATGAAATAAGCTTTCCCTTCCTTTACAATTAGTATAAGTATACAATGGTATAATTTTGTAAACTTGTTCTTTCCATTTTAGGTTAATCCTCCCATTTTTTGTTAAAGTTACATCTAAAATTTTTACTGCATTTCTACAAAATACAGCCATTCCAGAACATCTCTCATTTCCCAAATTCCAGATTATCTTTCCTCTCCATTATTTCTCTGTTTGTAATCTTCCTTCATTTGTTAAAAATCTTGTGTTTTCTAATATAATTACATCTACATCACATGCATTACACCACTCCAAAAGTCTTATTCTTCTTGCTATATTCTTAATACTATTCACATTTACAGAAAGCACTCTAAAATTGTCATTTTTTTCCCTTTTCCTTAGATTCATGGTTCTATAAATTCGTAGCTAATTATTCGGCTAACTTTCCCAATAGGCCATTACAAGCCCAACCAATTTTTTTCCAAAGGTGAGAATCAAACACTGTACTTTGCATCTGGAAATCAAGCACCTTAACCATTGTACCAAGCTCCAGTCTTTAGCTCTTTAGCTGTATATATTATTTTTCATCCATTTCCTTTCTTTTTTCTTTTGTAAATATCCCTTTAAATTTTCTTTTTCCTGTCTTTTACCCTTTTACTAATATAATTCTTTTTTTTTTCCTTTTTAATACCTCCCCATTTATGTCTTTTTCTTCATCACTTATTTCAGAACCTTCTTCTATGTCCTCTTTATTATTTTTTTCTCATCCAAATTTTTCTTCTATTTCTACTACTTCAAAAATATATTCTTTGTTCATTTCTTCTCTTTTTTTCATTTTCCTTACAGTTATTTTCACTTTTGCAATCCATCCATAAATGTCCAATTTTGTTACATTTATAACATTTTAATTCACATTTGTTGCCTCATGTTCCATTTCCCATAAATATAACATTTTCTTGTGTCACAGTTACTTATCAAATGTCCTTCTTTTCCACAAAAAAAAATGTTTTGGGTTGTTCCCAGTATTTTACAACACCCCTATTCTCCTACACATTTATCATGCTTGGTACATGTATATTTTTTTCTCTCTTTTTAACATAATATTACAATCCCAGCCACCAGTCCAAAAACCCTATAACATTTGCAATGTCCAGTACTTCTTTACATAAAGCTTTCAAATGTCCTTTCAGTCTCTCTTTCTACCTCTGTTCGAAATTGTACACTAATCTTCATTTTTGTTTCCCTGTTAAATGTTTTTATCGCATAAACATTCCATGGGTAACAGTCTTTTTTTTCATATCCTCCAAGAAAAATTTCCATTGAAAAAACAGTCTCAAATATAATGTCACAAAATGTCTCTGTTAAGAATAAATGCTCTTACCTCATGTAATTTTATACACAAAGGCGCTATTAGATTGTCCCATGATTCATACCTATCAATTTCTTTGTCTATTTTACTGACTTCACCACATACTTCTGTTTTTCATTTTCTTCTGCCTTCTTTTTTGCTCCTCCACTTTTGCCTTCTTTTACTTTCTCTGAATATATATGTTTTCTTTTCCATCTCACTACTATTTTTCAGGATTATCTCTGCATCTTCCTTTTGTATTTTCTCCATAATGTCCCCCCAGGAAACACCTCCTTCATTTTCTATCTCTCTCCATCATTTATTTAAGTGAATCATCCCGTAAACCTCCTGACTGAAGGGTTGTAATTATACAGCTCTCATTTATTTATTTATTTATTTATTTCCAGTTTGATTACCGGGGAAGTCCACTTGGTCAACCTGGCCCATTTTCAGTGGAGGCCTGGGGAGAAAAGCTCTGAGAATGCATTGAAAAACAGTTTGCATACTAACGTTTACATACACATAGAAAAACAGTTTACATACTAAACTTGCAAGAAAAAATTTACATACAGGATTTACAAGAAAAGCAAGCAAGGTATGAGAATGCATTAGTAGCTTACAGATATGATTAGAAGAAATACAACCTTGTAGCAGATAACAATTCTGTAGAACAAATTAAAATTAAGCTTTTTCATTGAGTATAGGAAGCAGAAATTTGCTGAAAGTAAGTGTTAAGGTTGTACTGATATTTGACATGATTAGTTTGGATCCACAAAAGATAGTGAAATATGCTTTACATGTACAATTGAGTAGAAAGAAGTACTCTATATTTACAATATTTATATGTGTTGTTGAGCAAATATAGCTCTGGGAGTGGAAGAAGTAGGGAGACGGATAAAACAGCGGGAGATTGCAGGGAGATGTGATAGAGTTGAAAGAAAGTGCCTGAGGGCGGTACAGAGGGCTTATGTACCAGTAGGGGGAGCCTCTTGTGGCTTGAAGTGCTCAAAGCTCATGTAGGGAGGAGGCAGGGGCATTTCCGTTTAGAAGACAGATGTGTGAAAAACTGGGCCTTGAAATTTTCATAGTTTGGGGTGATTCTTAGTGACTAAGGAAGGAAATTCCATTTTTTGCCTAGAGCATAGGAGAGGAGCAGTTGGTCAGCAGGATGTTTGGGTTTATGGACAGCTATTAAGTTCTGATGTTCAGATCTAAGGGTTCTGTTGGGAATACGGGGGGATGTTAGAGTGGGGCATTTTGTAGGCTGAAATATGACAGTATGTGCTATAGAGAGTTGTAGGTAATCTAGGTGGTTCTAGCCAGTTCAGGGATTGTAGGGTGAGGCAGTGGTGAGTGGAAGTTTTGGACTTGGAGGCAAATTTAGAGATTTTATTGTAGCAGCTTTCTAATTTGGAGGAAATGGAGGAGGACAGGTTGGTTAGGAGAGGAGGACCATATAGTAATGAAGGAAGGAGAAAAGTAGAGGCTACAGTTTGCCTTGCTGAGTTGGAGAGTGATTGTTCCTATACAGCATACCTAGCTTTTGGTGGGTCTTTTTAATGTTTTGTTGTACATGTATATCGAACTTTAAGTGTTCATCAACTATTACACCTAGCAGTTTAGCGGAGGGGACAACTTCTATAGGTGAGTTGGTTTGGCTAAGAATTTTGAAGTCATTTTTATTAAAGGAATAGTTCTTAGTGGGTGGGAATAGTAGAATTTTGGATTTGCTTGCATTAAGAGATAGGTGGCTTTGGTGCATCCAGTTTTCAGTTTCTGAGAAAGCAGTTTCGGTTTTTGACATCAGCTCTTGGAGGTTACTGGCAGAGCAGACTAAGGTTGAGTCACCCGTGCATTGAATAATTTTGGTGTCGGGAATAGCAGTGTGGAAATTATTGATGAAGATGTTAAATAGCATAGGTTCATAGGTAGGTACTAGGCTATTGGCCCTAGGGCCTATATAAGCCTAGCCAAAAAAATGTACCCTGGCTTTCACCACCCAAGAAAATTATTTTCCTGTACCCCTGTCGAGCAGAGCCATAGAAGTGATCCCTGGGGTGAATTTCCCATTTCTCATCCAGTTATCAAGATTTTTCTTGAAGAGTGCTAATGAGGAGCTCTGTTTGACATAGATATGTAGTCTGTTTCAAAGTATGGGAAGTCTCTGGGACAGGAATCTATCCCTCCAGCATGTTCTGTTTATTGTGGTGACAAGGTTTAGGTCCCTAGAGCGTGTAGCTCGGAGGGATTGGGATTTCTTTAAGTGGAGCATGTCCAACAGCTCTGGGTTTGACATAGCTTTGTATGTTAGGCAGAGATCACCCCTAAGTAGGCAATATGCGATGGAGTAAAGCTGTAGTTTTTTTAGATGGTCTGCACAGAGCATCTGTTTGAGGCCAGTAATCCTCTTTATGAGGTATTTCTGTGGTCTTTCCAGTTGTTGTAGATGTCTTGTGAGGTACATACCAAAAGGGGCGTTGTACTCTATAATGGGTCTAATGAGTGATGAGTAGAGGGGAACAATGACCTCTTTTTTTCTGGATGAGAATTCTTTTGTGATGAGATGAGCCACGTAGAAGGGTCTCCTGACCACTGTGGCGATGTGATTATCAAAGGAGAGACTACTGTCCAGCTGTGTCCCAAGGTCTCTTATCACATTTTCAGCATTAAGTAGACTACCAGCTATGTGGTAGTTCATGGGTACAGAGTTTTTACCAAAGGGAATGACAATACACTTTTTGGCATTGAGCTTCAGGCCATGGCTTTGACACCAGGTATCTGTCTCAGTGAGGCCCTTTTGTAGTTTGTCCACATCATTAGGAGTTTCGATTATGGCTCCTAGTTTGCAGTCATTTGCAAACTTTGTTAGCCAAAAACCTTCTGTGTTAGCCTGCACTTCAGAGAAGTAGATACCAAACAGGAGAGGACCCAGGACTGAACCCTGCGGTACTCCACTTGTCACTGGTCTGAAAGTGGATTTGGAATCCGCTACTTTCACAGTGTGGGTTCTGTCCATGAGCCAGTTGGCAACCCATCTTGTGACATAGGGATTTATACCTAGTTTAGTGAGCTTATCTATAATTCCAGAGTGGGGGATGGTGTTGAAAGCCTTGGCGAGATCTAGATAAGCTGTGTGAACCATTTTACCCTCATCTATGGCTTTGGTGACTGCTTCAAAGAAGTCAATCAGGTTTAGGAGACATGATCTGCCTTTTACAAATCCAAAATGGGTAGAGTCCAGAGTTTGGAGATTACCAATGTCTTTGTTTATGAGTTCCACGATGATATGTTCCATGGCCTTGCAGACCAGGCTCGTCAGGCTAATGGGGTGGTAGTTCCCAGGGTCCGTCGTGGCTCCCCCTTTGTGGAGTGGGATAACCGTCATGGTGCGCCATTCAGCGGGTACAAAGCCTGAGGTGAGGCTATGACTGAACATGGTACTTAGGTAGGGTGCCAGTTCTTCTGTAGTTCATGTAGAACGCAGCCTGGGATATTGTCAGGTCCCATGGATGCTGTGTTCTTGGCTTTGGAGAGTGTTTTTTTTTACCTGTGCAGCCGTGATTATAGGAACTTTGCATTCTTCCGGTATAGAGATGGGCCCTCTAGGGGGTGAGAGGGGGGTAAAGTTAGCACTGAACCTATCTGCTAGGTTGTTGGCAATATCAGTTGGTTCTGTATATTTAGCGCCATTTTGCTGTAACTCAGAGCAGATCTGAGTATTCCCATTGAAATTCTTGACATAGCTATAGAATGCGTTGTGGTTGTCTTTAGAGTCAGTGGCAATTTTGTTTTCGTAACTAGCTTTGGAGGATTTTATGAGGGATCTCAGCTTCTTACTGAGGTTGACCAGGGAGTTCCTCCAGTCATGGGATTTTACTCTTTTTTGCAACAGTTTCTTTCTTATATTGTAGAGTTTGTTTATGGCAGAGGACCACCAGATTGGTTTCCTTTTTTGGAGGATAACATCTTGGTTCTATTAGGGATAGCATGATCCATGCACTCGTGTAAGTGTTTATAAAGTGCATTTGTGTAGGATTCAGCAGTCATACCTCTATTGTCCATCTGCATGGGTGTCGTGAAGTTTGCCACTTCTGTCTTAAGAAGTGTGAAGTTGGCTTTGGAGAAGTTTTTTTAAAATGGTTTCCCTAATTGGGGGTGGGGTGGGATGTGGATGTCTAGGGTGATTAACTTGTGGTCAGATCTGACCAACGAGGAGTTGACCTCTGGTGTGGAACACCGGTTTCTCATGTTGGTAATGACCAGGTCTAGGATATTTCTGCCCCTGGTGGAGATCTGAATATGTTGATCCAAGGCGCTGGAATTTATGAATTCTAGAAAATGTTGAGCAAAAGAGTTGGTACATGAGTAGTTTTCCCAGTTAATGGTGGGGTAGTTGAAATCGCCCATTATTAGGGTGTTGGGTTGTACCCTAATACTTTCCAGTGTATTAAGAAATGAATGGAAATCCTGGGGCATGGTGGGGGGTCTGTAGCAAGCTACAATTTGGATTGCGGTCTTGCCCAGAGTTAGTTGCACTTGGATAATCTCGGATGCATTATGCTGTGCAACTAGCTTAGAGGTGTGGGTATCCTTAATGAATATGGACACGCCTCTGCCTTTAGTGCTTCGTTCTGGGTTAGGTAGCCGAAAGGTGTGGTATGAATTGTAGCCTGGTAATGCAGGGGTGCTCTCTGGAGCTTTGAACCAGGTGTCTGTCACTGCACAGATCTCAATGTTCTCCATTTTAAGGAGTGCATCGAGTGAGTGCATTTTGAGGTTTAGACTTCTAGCATTGAGTAGCATTACCCTCAGATTTTGCTTGCTTGTACCTGTTACGGTGGTGAATTTGTCATTTGAACCTTGCCTAAAAAAGGCACTATAGGAGTGGCAAGAGCCTTAGCCAGTATCTGGAATCCTAAGGGTGACAGGTGCAGGCCATCTCTGGCAAAGCATCGTGGTCAGTCAATCATGTCATTCCAGGCAGACAAATACTGGATCCCCTTAGAATGACACCAGACGTTTAGCCAATTGTTGAAGTCAAACATTTTGTCCTTGTACTGTGGTATCATTCTGGGTGATGGCAGGATGCTACTCAGGGTTAGGGTCATACCTGTATGGGATACAAGATCGGAGGGCTCCTCCATGTCTCTTTTCATGCAGTCCAGGGAGATACGTCTCAGGTCATTCACACCAACATGGACAATGACAGTGTCATATTTGTACTTATTGTGGAGTGACCTGAGTGCATGTGTTATGTGGCAGATCCTGGCACCTGACAGGCAGCTGACAGTAACTTTCTCCTTGTTTAGTCTAGTGAGTGGAACATCAGTGTGCCTGACTATAGAGTCATCTACGACTAGAGTGTTGGTTACGTTGTTATGCCTTATGGGCTGTGGTTGAGTGGCACACTGATTTTCTGGGCTATGTGTCATTTGGGTTGTGTTGGGGGGTGGAGTTTGCTTGTGTTTATGCTTTGGATGTCCCTGATGCTTGGGCAGGTTTTTATTGAGAGCCTCCATGAATGCAGGTGTGTGTTTTGTGTTTCTATTTGTGTGTTTTGGTGATGTAGGTTTTGAGGGACTATGTGATAAGTGTGGTGTGGTGCAAGTGTTTACCTTCTCCTCTTGACTGTCTAGTCCAGTCTTGGGTGAAGAGAGCTTTGCTTCCAGTTTGGCTATATAAGTGCATCTCTCACAGGTTGTAGTGTTGGGTGGTAGGAGGAGAGGGTTGTCTGTGTACATGAGGCAATTGCTGCATTGCCCCAAGATGCCCAGATTCATCAGGTAGACAGGAGAAATCACTGACCGAGGATGGATCCTTGTGGGACACCGGTAGGGGTGGGTAAGAAGGAAGAGATGGAGTTTTTCCATTTGACTGCCTGAGATCTGTCTGATAGATAGCTGGAGAACCAAGATAGAGTTTTAGGTGAGATGTGAAGGTTTGAGAGATGACAAAGAACATGGTTGTGGGAGATAGTGTCAAATGCCTTGGATAGATCAAGAAAAACAGTAGAAACTAACTGTCCTGAATCACAGGCTTGGTTGACAGTATCTAAGAAAGAAATTAGGGTGGTTATGATGCTGTGGCCAGGGCAGAAGCCATGCGAAGTAGGTGTGAGGAGATTATTATGGGTCAGGAATGGCATAAGTTGGAGGTGGATGCACTTTTCAAGGATTTTAGAAATAGGGGAGAGTAAGGCAATAGGGCGGAAATTTGAGATACTGGTATTTTTCCCTCCCTTATGGAGAGAAAGAATGAAGGCTGAGCACCAGAGTGTGGGGATATATGATTCTTTTATTGATCTGTTTATTATGATACTGATTGGGAGAGCAATGCCATCTGCCACGTGTTTTAGAAAGGATGATGGAATGTTGTCAGGTGCATTAGAGCAGGGCTTAAGTTTGGATAGGAGTTTTTTATGACAGTTGTGGAGACAGATTTAAGCTCGACTAGAGGAGGAAAGTTATTTGGTGGGTTTGGGGGGGGGGGGTAGGGTGAAGGGTAGCTGGGTTATTGTAGGGAAAAGATTTTGTGAGGGAAGAGATGCTTTCGATGAAAAAGGAGTTGAATTCAGAGCCTAGTTCAAGGTCAGTTTTGTTTGGGTTGGGACAGGGATTTGTTTTTCAGCCTGGATGGAGAATCAAGTTTACTGTCTTCCAGAATTGTTTAGGGTTGTTATAGTTATTTGACTGGAGCTTAGTATAGTAGGTTTTTCTGTCCTTGTTGATTAGCCTTTTTGCAAGATTGCGGAGCTGTTTATAATGAAGCAAGGTATTAGGTAGATTGTTTTTTGGTGAAGTTTCCACAGTTTGTCCCTTTGGTGCATAATTTGTTTGGTCTCTTTGGACAGTCAGGGAACTGTATTAGTTTTCATTCTTTTATTTCTAAGGGGGGCTATGGAGTTTAAAGTGTTGAGGAAGATAGAGTTAAAGTGGTCTATAGCTTTATTGAGGGGAAGGGTGTTTAAAATATGCCAGTTCATTAGTTTGAATATATTTGAGAAAGTAGTAGGGTGGAAGTTGTGAAGGTTGTGAGTAAGGATATATTGATGTTGGTATGGAGAAGAGTTAGTGGAATGATGAATGAAGGCTAGGAGATGGTCACTAATGGTATCAGGAGTAGTGCCGAAGTTGGTTATTTTATTAGGATTGGAGACTAGGATCCAGTCTAAGATGGATCCAGGGGGATTAATTTTGTTAGGCCGGGTGATAGAGAGGATAGTCTAAATGAAGTTGTAGAGGTTGATGGATAGGGAAGGAGAGGGGCTGTTGAGTTTGTTCCAATCAATATTTACATCTCCAAAGATGTAAGTCTCATAGTTAATTTTTGTGGAAGCCCACTGCAGAATTTCTTCAAGTATTGATAAATTATTACCAGGAGATATATAGAGGGCAATAAAGCAGATATTTTTGTGCTTGTTTAGTTTTAGTAGTTCAGCGGTTAGCTCAGTGTTCTGGAGTTGGAGGATTGGAATTTGGAGGGGTATTAAGGTGAGCAGATTCGAATAGACTAAGGTGATGCCATCACCTTTTTTACCTACTCGGCCATTTCTGAGAATATGGAATCCAGGGGGTGGAATTTCTGAGTCAGAGATGGAGGGTTTGAGCCAGGTTTTAGAGATGGATAGGATGTCAGGTTGGTTATGGCTTAGCCAGGTGTGGAATTGGTGAGATTTATTGGTAATACTCTGAGCATTTATTGCAAAGATCTTTAGGGTATTAAGAGAGGTGGAAAAAGTTATGCGGTTGGTGTTGTTGTTACAGGTTATGGGACCAGGGTTGGGATGTATGTCACCTGCTTGGAATAGTTTATTAAAGAAGACATCATTTAGCCATTTTGGCTTGCATGGAGTAGATTTGGGAAAATTAAAGATAGGAGTTGGTGACACTATCCTGGCTTTAGTGAAGAAGATTTTAGGATGAAAAAAGAGCAAAGGGTTGGATTGAATGAGGGAAGGGGAGATAGAGTGGAAATGGAGGAGAGAGTGAGGGTACAGGAGAGTAAGTAAGGAGGTTGTTTTAGTTGGTAGTATTGAACATGCACAGGAGGTATAAGAGATGGATTAGTATAAGGGAATTAGTAGCAGAAGTAGGTAAGGGGTGTGGGGGATCTGGCGATGTAAGGAGAACATGTCAGAGGGGATAAAGGTAGAGAAATATGCGTTATAAAGAGAGAGAAGTATGGGGTTATAAGAGGGAGAAGTATGGATTATAAAGGAACTCGATGGTAATGACTGGGACTAATGTGTTGTAAAGTAATAGAGTTATTATGGGAATAGAGGGAGTATGTAATAAAGTTTAGAGTTATATTGGGAATGTGAGAAGAGAGGGGGAAGGTGCAGGTATAAGGGTGGGATGCAACTGTAGGAGTGTATGTGGGAGGATTATGTGGAGTGGTAATGAGGAGAGGAAAGGAATTGGATGATTACACTGCGGAGGTGTGGTAAGGTGAGAATAAAGCTAAGAGTACTGGGGTGAATGGTATTTGGGGGTAGGGGAGGGGAGGAGTGAGCCCGTAGGGCGAACAGAGTGGGCTAGAGCAGAGAAGACAGAGCGGGCAGCAGAAAACAGTGAAGCAGAGAGCAGTGCCCAAGGTAAGGGGGCACAGGGGATTTGCACTAGGTCACAAAGTATCTAAGGTAGAGAGAAGCAGAGGAATACACAGGGGTTTAGCTACGCAGGATAGTGGAGGTTGTTAGGGAAAAAAGCTATACTTGCTAGGAGAGAGGAGCAATTGGTAGTGAGTAAAAGCTGCTACCTAGTGGACAAACAGCATAGGTCTGAGGTGAAGGCACAAGCTGCCTGGGAAGGGTGGGATGGAGCCTAGAGAGCTTGGAGGAAGATGGTAGGCTGCTAGCAGGTGTACTCTGAGTCAGATAACCATTAGGGATTACAAATAATTTACACAAATAGGATACATACAAGCTAGTTGTAGTACTTGAGGGGTGGCAGAATAGTTGCAGGAGTCACTACTGGGACCCCTTGGTAGTTCTTTCAAGATTCCTTGATGGGTATTTCAGGGTAGGATGCGCAGGTACTATATGGAACAGGGTGAGATGCCTGGGGTGGATGGGATGTAGCTATTTGGAGCTGAAGAAGGAACAATAAGTAGTTACATGAGTGTAACGAATCAGTCAGTGACCTGTAAGGTATTTAGTTAGTTTAGAAATAGTAGTAAGTAAACTAGGGGGGAGTGGAGAAAGAGGGTATGTGTAAGCAGCAACCTGAGAATAAATGGGAAAGTAGTAAGCAGAAAAAGATGCAAAAGCAGAGTGAATACACACAAAGACATTCAATACCAAACAGCAAATTCTACAGTTTCAATTTCAGCCCAGGCAGGGAGATACAGAGCAGTAAAAATCCACATTAGAGCCAACAGTTAAAACAGCCATTCATCATTCAGAACCCTGTACCCAAGAGTCAGCAGTTATCATTAAACCAATTAATCAGGTTTCTAATAAAGAATGCTAATTCTTCAGAAAAGCAAGCTAATGCTGATTGAGCTCATCCAACATTTCTAAAAAATATACTGCAGTTACTTCTATAAACATACAGTAGGGCAGCAAGTACATACTGAATGCAATCACTCAAAAACTAGTGCATTTTGCATTAGTACAGCCATCTTCAGTTAAAACAGAGGGGAAAGAGTTGCAGATAATAGCAAACAAAATGTATTGTTGTTATAATAGAATATTATATTCCTTTACAAACTATGTACTAATACGGCTTCTTCCAGTTAGAACAGAAGGGGAGCAGCAACAGATAATGGTGGACCCACTGAGTAATTTTGCCTATGGAAATTAATCAATTAAGGGTCAATTCCACACAGTTAGCTCTGGGCAGACCGATTGGTAAGCGAGTGCTGCAGGACTCGCTGTATGTCTTTAAGTGTGTAGAAACTAAGTATACAGCAGTGAGCATAAAGCCGTTGCAGTAGAGGAGCTTATACACACCACAGGGAGCCAGAAACAGTGTACCTGGACTGCAGAAAGCAACAGGATTAGAGATAGTTAGCTGGGGATAATTAAGGATAAAGCATTAAGTATAAATCTTTGTGTATATGGCAGAACACCACTGCTGTAGCGGAGCTTGTTAATGCTCACAGGGAACCTGGTTCAGTGTTCTTGGGTAGAAGATAACAGCGTTAAGCATAAAGCTCTGACACTAATCAGTAAGCACAAGCATTAAACACTAGTCAGTAAACATAAGCATTAAGCACAAAGCCACTGCATCAGCAGAGCTTATTAACGCTCAAAGGGGACCAGATATTGTGTGCGTGGTTTACAGATAACAGTAGCTGCAATGATTAGCTGAGGTAACAGCGGAGAAGCCAATAGTCAGATATACTGGCTTGGAATGCTGTTTCTAGGAGGGCTCTTTAAGCACGGTCCTTGGATCATACAAGTTGAAGCTGAAACACACCTGTAAATACCGTTCTTAGGAGCACTTGTATCGTACAAGCTAAAGAGAGTACAATCTTAAGCTTCCGTTAGCCTGGAAATCCCGGTAACACTTGTAACAAGAAGTGATTAAAAAGATAACAAAAGCACTCACCCGCAAGTGGATGCCAGCAGCCTGCAGTAGGGACAGGACTGGAAGGGGCCAGGTCGAGATTTAAAAATGGCACCACAAGAACTGGCGTAGCTAAATAGCTTTACAGGTGGAAAGTAGATAATAAGGAGGAGGTGGGACAGGGAATGAGGAGAGGGAGGAGACTGAAAGAGGAAGAGTAAGAGGAGAGGGGAGGGATGAGGCAGGTAAGAGAGAGTTGTGACTTGAGAAGAGTAGGAGGGGGAGGGAGAAATAGAACAGGGGAGACTGGAGGTAGACCGAGAAATAGAACAGGGGGAAATGGAGACAGACAGAACCAAGGCAGAGCATTGAAGACAGAGTGGGCGGCAGACAACAATCAGTGAAGCAGAGAGCAGTGCTCAAGGTAAGGGGGCACAGGGGATGTGCACTAGGTCACAAAGTATCTAAGGTAGAGAGAAGCAGAGAAATACACAGGGGTTTGGAGCTAAGCAGGATAGTGGATTTTGTTAGGGAAAAAAAGCTATATTCCTAGGAGAGCGGAGCAATTGGTAGTGAGTAAAAGCTGCCACCTAGTGGACAAACAGCATATGTCTGAGATGAAGGCACAAGCTGCCTGGGAGGGGTGGGATGGAGCCTAGAGAGCTTGGAGGGAGATGGTAGGCTGCTAGCAGGTGCACGCTGAGTCAGATAGCAACCATTAGGGATTACAAATGATTTACACAAATAGGATACATACAAGCTAGTTGTAGTACTTGAGGGGTGGCAGAATAGTTGCAGGAGTCACTACTGGGACCCTTGGTAGTTCTTTCAAGATTCCTTGATGGTTATTTCAGGGTAGGATGCCCAGGTACTATATGGAACAGGGCGAGATGCCTGGGGTGGATGAGACGTAGCTATTTGGAGAAGCTAGTTGTAGTACTTGAGGGGTGGCAGAATAGTCACAGGAGTCACTACTGGGACCCCTTGGTAGTTCTTTCAAGATTCCTTGATGGTTCTTTCAGTGTAGGATGCCCAGGTACTATATGGAACAGGGTGAGACGCCTGGGGTGGATGAGACGTAGCTATTTGGAGAAGCTAGTTGTAGTACTTGAGGGATGGCAGAATAGTTGCAAGAGTCACTACTGGGACCCCCTGATAGTTCTTTCAAGATTCCTTGATGGTTGTTTCAGGGTAGGATGCCCAGGTACTATATGGAACAGGGTGAGACGCCTGGGGTGGATGAGATGTAGCTATTTGGAGAAGCTAGTTGTAGTACTTGAGGGGTGGCAGTGGCAGAATAGTTGCAGGAGTCACTACTGGGACCCCTTGGTAGTTCTTTCAATATTCCTTGATGGTTATGTCAGGGTAGGATGCCCAGGTACTATATGGAACAGGGTGAGATGCCTGGGATGAGAAGTAGCTATTTGGAGCCGCGAGAGGACGCCAGCAGCCTGCAGCAGGGACAGGACTGGAAGGGGCCAGGTCCAGATTTAAAAATCTTTAAAAATTTGCTGAGTCATTTCCATCAAAAAGGTTTCTTTGAAACATTTCCTCAGAATCCTGCACACATTCTTCATTCTCCATATTTGCTTTCTCTTTCATTTCTTTCACTACTCCATCACCTCCTTCTCTCACCGTCTGCATCTGGAATGGAAATAGGAAGTGCTTCTCTAAAATGGGTCTCACTCACAACAATGACAGGTAGGGGACGTTTCCTGATACCCTGACCAAATTTCCCCATGTAGAAGAAATATTACCTTGGATATCCCCTGAAAAAAGGCTGCTAACCCAGAGGGACTAACCTGGTCAACAAAAGGTGCCACATCACATGTGCACTCAGGTCATTGTACCATAGGTATACACAAATCACAGTTGTTGTGCACATGGGTGTAAATGACCGGAGATAAACTATATGAAGAGAGATATGATAGAGCTCTCAGAATATGTGTCTGAGTCAGCATTCTACCATTACCAATAATGATGCCAGTTAGGTTAGCTTGTGGTTTCATTTAAAGGGTGTAAATATCTATCTCCTTTGGAGGAGATGGTAAACAGCCAAAACATATTTGCCATGGATGGCATGTACCTTACCCCTCAAGGCTTTTGCATATTGGTTAAATCCTTGCCTCTTCCATAGTGCCTTTTCAGGTAACATCAGTCTTTTAAAGCTTCCAACATAAAACAGAATCCAGATAAAATAAAGGTACTGCAGCTCAATGCTAAAATGAACTCCCTACAAACACTCCTTACCCTGGAAAACACACACACATATATGTGGTTACAGAGAAATGAAAGCACTCTGTCAGTTTTGGAGGGTTACAATGCCTACCATATGTTCAGGCCTATCTCACTAGATGAAGAAACTAAAGGCAGTGGTGTCTCCAAATTTGTTAGACATGATAGGATGTAGCTCCACTATATCCAGCTTACTAACAGCAAAACCCATTATCATATCATGGTTTACTACAGGAATCTTTCTATGCCCCCCTTAGCCCGTACCACCTATCTATCTAGTATGGATTCCTTGTGCATTAAGCCATTCACTATTCTCCTGGGAGACTTATAAATCCTCAAACTTATATGCCCAGAAATGAACTTTCTGGCCATTTAGCCTACACTCCAATTAGGGGTAATAAAATCCTGGACTTGGTCCTTACCAATATGGGACGACAACACTCCTCAGTAACTGCAACTTCCTCCTTGGTCAAAGTGAACCACAAATTAGTCACATTTACCATGAGGCCGAAATAGGAAGCATCGTCCAATACATCTGCATTCAGAGATTATGCTAATCTGCTAAAACTGATGGATGATCTGACTAAATGCAAAATCCCCTTCCAGTTTGATGAGCCCATTGCTTAGGTAGAATCCATAATAGCAAAATTCTATGCACATGTAAATAGCTGCATAGATATGTCTGTCCTCTCTCCGAAGTAAATACACCACCAAATTTTACAATAAACCCCTTTGTAGAACCCAGATATATATATACAGGGTCAATACATCTAAAAATAAGTTTAACTCTCAAGATGTTAAAAATCACTATTGGTAAGCTTAAAAGGGAACTCTGTACCCTGATCAAATCAACCAAAGCCAGATATAAGCTGAAGCAACAGAAAAATTAAAACAAACTGAAATAGATAAAACTCCTTAAATACACAATTAACAACACATGATACATCTGAATGGACCAACCAACTGGTTGAAACTCACTGACATCAATGTGTGGGAA
Organism: Protopterus annectens; assembly: GCF_019279795.1. Lineage (NCBI taxonomy): Eukaryota > Metazoa > Chordata > Ceratodontiformes > Protopteridae > Protopterus > Protopterus annectens. Next base: position 1,023,012,685 of record NC_056744.1, read on the forward strand.
AAAGCTGATCTCAAAACTTCTTAAAGTACTACTGCATACAACAGTCAAATCCATGGAAAATGTGTTTTAAAACCAAAACAACGTGGAAATATGTATGAACATAATATTTAAAATGTTTAAAACCAAAAAACATAGTATATAAAACCTTTTTAATGACAAAAGCTAAAAAGTAAAAAATAGTAAGTGAAAAATACTCATAATAACATTACCTCTGCATGCTTCTAAGTTTCAAAATGCAAGCTAAACTTACTCTGTCATTGAGACCTGGAAGTCTATAAGAACAGAGTTTCAGCTGCCAAATCACTTCTAGTTTTTTACATTTGCTACCTTTTGATGTCTGTCTGAAGAAGTTCAGTTTTTTTGAACGAAAAGTGGATGTTAATAAAACACTTAACATTGGACTTTTTGCTGCTGGTTCTGCTGACGTGGATTTTGTTTTATCTAAGCCAGATATAAGGTCAGAATAGTCACCCCGGCGAAGGATAACTAAAAAACATTCTTAAACTATGTTAGAAACCTTAAAAAATAATGTCCTACATTACAAAGAATTAATAAATGATATTTTATGTAACTGTCTTCCACTCCGCATAAAACAAAGTACTTCTCTTACTCTATTCAAACAGAATATGGACAAAAGAATTGGTCAATAACTTAAATGTTCCAGCATTCTTGTTCTGTCCTTCTTTGGACTATTCATACAAAAAAGGACTAACAAATTACCATAGAAATGTAAGGCTAGGCTTCTTAAGATCCTCATAGATCATTAGCCTAGTAAGTACCTTTCAACCTATGAATCTATAAGGTACTGGACAGGTAGCAATCAAAACATGTGCAGTACAGTAAAGGATGAACCTCTGGATATGTCAGAACAGCACACTAAAAAGAGGTAAAAGCAATACATATATGTAGAGCATACAGATGTGAGATGCTTGGGGCTGTGCCTAGTTTGTGCAGCTTTGGTTCAGAGGATTGCAGTAATGAACTTCTTATATAATAAATAACAGTAAAGAGCTTCTGATGAGCTTTATCCTGATACTCTCATTCTTCCTTTCCATTGCCATACTGTGTGTCTATGAGAAATCACATCACCAAACATTGTTCCTGGCTCATGCTTGAATAAAGGTTTTTTTTACTATGCCAGCTTACCTGACCAGCAAAACATAAATAGCAGTGTTAATAAATGGAAGGGTATTACACATGGAATCTAATGTTGAAAAAGTATTTTTTCCTTATTTGTTATGCTATTTACGGTGTAAACATTAAGGGACAGAGTCATATCTGATATGTCAAATAAGTTGCTATTTTCAATGCATGTGCATGTAATTTCTGTTTTGTTCAGTTTTAATTACTGTAATTAATCAAAATACTATGTGGCATTCACAGTGGAGAAGAGAGAAGGAGGAGGCATTGCATTTGCTAAAAGGATGCAAGGTGGTTCTTTGGAATTGTATATACTACTGGATTAGTGAATGTGTTAAAAGTGAATAATTAGTTATTAGGTTCATTCAGTTTCTAGTTGTAGGCAGGGCTTGTACAGTGGCTGAATTAACAAGATACTGCTGCACTAGTGTTGATGTCAACTTTTCTGGCACAGTGTAGCTATGTCTGGGAATAGGAAATTACGGGGTACAACCCAATCAGTTCTTGCCCCAAGGTAAGATACATTGTTTTGCTGTTGCAGGTCTGACTTCCAAACACAGTATAACTTTTTTTTTTAAAAAAAGGGTCCTGTGTTTACTACAACTGAAGTACTGTGTGGGATCTTTGGTGTCAGCATTCTTCCTTTTGATTGATTACGGTTTATGCCCCTGCTGTTGCTTATGTGAATCTCTTCTATACTTTGTTTTCATTTGTGCTGACATTCTAGGTGGTTGAGCCATTAAATCTTAATTTTCTGGTAGCACAAGGAAAATTAAATCAGGGTCTGTTCCAGTATTCTTCTCAAAAACCTTTTACAGTTTCAAGAGAACCTCTGAAAACTGAAACAGACTTTATTTTTTTCTTTTCAATCTGGTTTGTGTGAATTAAGAGTCATCTCTTTTGCTTCATTCTTATTTGAAACAGAAGTGTTTGGGGTTAAAGAAAAGGATGTGAAGGGCATGCTTCTGGTAGTGAGAGAAGTAATTACAAGGATCTTGCAGGATATCCGGGAGATCCATATGATTTAATGTGATATTATGTCTATTTTTGTTCATCTCTGTGGGTTATGTTCCCAGTTTAAAAAAAACTTGTTATACATTTTTTGACCAGGAGGGTGGGATGGTCCTCGAATCCTTTTCAGCCACATCTTGGATGCAGAAGGCACAAAAGTACAACCAAAAAATTCAGATATATTTCAAAAATTATACATGTACACAAAATTAGGTATACTTTTGCATCAGCTAAACGCTTGTGTTGTCCCAACATTTTGAAACCATTAAAAATACCATGGATTCAGGTAAATGCACTAATACTTTTAGAGAAATGTTTCTGCAGGAGAGAAGTTGGAATCAGGAAATGAAAAAGTATTGTCTGAGAGATGAGAGAGTCAGAAGATATGAAAGGAGCATATAAGGTGGGTACAGGCATTAATTCATTAGGGCAGAAACCTATTTATGATAGAGGGAAGTCCCTCAGGTGCTCAGAATATTTAGGGTTATGGTATAAGTGTGAATATAGGAACAATATGGAGGATTATAGTTAGATGTTCTTTTTATGGCAACTTTCTTCCATTGCCATTAATTTGTTCCCTATTCCTATACCATGTGATACTGAGCAATGATACCCCATTAGTGGGATACGTTTTCCTTTCATAAGAATAGGGTAGTGTGTCAAATGAAAATGGCTTTTAGATGATATTTTTTGTTTGATACCTGAAGTATTCTTCTCCATAGATTTTACTTTATGGAGGCAATATGGTGATTTGTTATAAGGTAAGATTCAGTTATGCAGTTTGGAGTTGTGTCTGGAATGTGAATTAAGTTATATAGAACTGAATGTCGATAAACTGAAATGTTTAGGTTTTCGGGAAACGTGTCTATTTCAGATATTTACTTTTCTGAACCCATAAGTCTTCTGATCTCCTGACATCAAAGGCAAGAGTGGAGAAGTATCTATTAACTACAAAGCATCATTTATGAAAAATATCTGTTTTTTTTTCCTGTTGAAACTTGAGAGAAACAGCTGTTTGTAAGCACACCTCTGATAATGTTTTCCCTATTTTGATAACACTTTCAAAAACATGTTTCTGGTTTCTAGATATTCAACATTAATAACTGCGTTTATTGAAAACAACAGCTGTTTAAATTCATATTTTTCCATTGTAATCATGCATACTAGCTACTGTACAAGTACTCTTTGATGTATTACCATGCTCTTAGTGTATGATGCCAGACGATACCACTTATTAAACTGACCAGTGGTGTGCATTCCATGTTTTCATCAGTATGTATACCAAATCTACTTTGCCAAAAAAAAATCAGAAATATTATGGGAAAAAGTTATGCAGTTTGAACTGGTAAGTGACAGTTTTTCTATACATATTTTATGTCTTAGTCTAGTATTATAAAGTAAAGAATGCCTATGGGTTATATACTTTTTCTATGCAAATAGTCCCTACAGCCATAATGGAGCATAAGATTGAATCAACTTCACGGGCACCATAGACTCTAGAGGGATAAAGTCCTAGCTATGACCCAGGCAACAAGAGATTGAGCAGAATCTTGGAAATATGACTGATCTAGTATTGGGGGGGGGGTTGCAGGAAAGGTGAACTTTTCTTGCTCTCCTCCCTTCAGGAAAAGGGGTTTAGTGAAGTGTCAGGAGACCATTACTTGTTGCCTAGTGGTTATTGAGAGATCAGATGACTGTCAAGAAACTGGGCTACGCATTTGTGCAGGCTTTGCGAAGTGTTAGTCATGGCAGGGGGGATGTGCTGCTCATATTCCACACATTATGACATGTAGTGGTTTGTAGGAAGCTGACTTGTCAGAGTGGGTAGGTCCTACATCTGCACACACTTGCCAAGTACAGATTTGGGTGCAGCATGACAACCGTCCACAGCCCCTCTACTCTCAGTTGTAGAAGTATAAGCAGCTCACATGAACTCAAAGGTATTTTGACTGGAGAAATATAACTCCAATCCAGCAAGAAAAACCTCCAGAACATGCTGCAGGTTGGTGGTGGGCCCCAAGGAAGGACAGAGCTATTAGCTGTGGCAGGAACCAAAGTCAGTGGTGACTTAACTTAACAGAACCTGTTACAGTTCAACGCAATAGGAGAAAAAAAAACTGATGGGTACATATTAGGAGTAATGCACTGCAAAAAAAAAAAAAAAAAAAAGATTAACTTAGCTAACTCATTACCGTATCACCACAACCACTTGGAGTACCATCATTGTAACTGAGATTAGATTTTTCTTTCAGCATTACCACTCCACTGCCATACACATAATTCAATAATAGATGCTGAAATTAAATGTTCATGCTACTAATGGGATAGCTGTTTGATATGTCTATATTATTAAGTTTGGAGTTGCTGATAATTTGTACTGATTTGTCTGAGACTTGGTGAAAGTTGTGGTCATAATCTCGGTCATTTATAGAACCTTTCTAGCTTAATTGGATAATTGTTTTCATTTTCCCCATGAGAATGGCATATGTTTGTTTATGCACTGCTGTTTAATTTCTAGTAATATACCATTTTGTGACTGTCTTATTTAAAATATATGAGTGCTGTATTATTTTCTGGACGAATGCTTGTTTGGCATTTTGCTTTGAAGAATTAAAGACAGAGGAAGAAATATGCCCACTGACATATGGGTAGAGTCCATAGCTATGCTGTTAGTAAACTATGTTTGGAAGCAGAACTGACATTTTAGAGCAGAGTAGGGGGCAGTCTTATGGCCAACATATAACTTTGTTCATTAAAAGGCTGGGGACTACAGTGCTGCCCTGGTCTTCAGTTGTGTAGTTAGGGAAGAAAGTGATCCCTCAGGCTTCCAGAAATCCTGTCAACCCCATCAGCTCCTGGAAGTATGTTTGTACAGAAAAGTTTGCACATACAGCTGCTTAGAGGTAGTGCATGAAGACATTGACTGCAAGAACAGCTGAACTATAAGAAACAATTTCACTCTCATCAGCTGTCAATTATACATGATTTTACCATGTATTCCACCATAACAGGAAGGCCAGGGACAATGGGAGCCAAAACATTCTTAGGAATGTGTCTGACAAAGCTAAGATGGAGTGAACGAGGAGAATGGAGTTCATAATAGAGATGTTAGGTCTCTCAAAGTGACCTGTGAGGAAACAAAATTTTTGAATAAGAGAGAAAAAAATGTTAAGCTTTACCTTTTTTCCTATCAGTTACAACTGAAGTCCCTCTAGCAATAAATATAATTTCTCCACTTTTCCTTTGTCCCTGATATTCTGCTGAACAGCCATCTTGAAATCTTTTCTTCATCAGATTCACATGCTTCTTTCTTTCTAAATGCATCTCCCACAGCATTGCTATTTGCACTCTGCATTTCTTAATACAATTTAATAACCTTCCTTTTCTGCCTATACCGGTAAGGCCATTTATGTTCCAAGATAATATGGATAATATAGCTGTTATAATAAAAACAAAATATTATTTCCAGCTATTATACTTGTCAGTTTTCTTAGCAGGCTGATTTTTTATATAGTTTCTTCTTGTCTCCATTTGATCTTGTGTCACATTTTCCAAGGCTTTTTGCTTTAAGGAAAATCCTCAAGCAAAAAAAAAAAAAAAATTTTTTAGAAACACTCCCATCCCCTATTCACTTAGAACAGTCACATAAACTATGTACATCTTCAAAAATAACATTTAATCCTCCAGATAGGAACAGTTGTTTAGGGGATAGAGGAATAAAGTCGGAGCTGAATTTGTTGGCCAATAGGTTTGCTATATCTTCTGTCTCAGTATAGGTGTCTTCATTTATAATGAGCTCTGCACACAAATGTGTATTGCCTTTCAGGTTTCAGACATAGCTAAAAAATGCCTTGTGGTTGTCCTTGGCCTGGGATGCCAAATTTACTATATATAACATGCAATTTATATCATGAAATGTTTTATACAAATACTAAGAACAAAAATGATTTTATTTCTTGTTACTGATTTCCCTTTTAGTGTCTTCCTAAACATTAATGATATAAAGTGGGCTATACATTTTACGGTCCACCACACATTTAACAAAGTCAACAAGAGTTCAGTTTTATTCAGACACTTTTTCTTGCAAAGCCATGTTTCACAAATGTGATTGATACTTTATAGTCTCCCATCTATTCACCAATTTCAGTGTTGCTAGTCTTCTTTCTGTTTATCTCCATCTCCCAACACCAGAATCTGGTTCAAGTTAAAAATACTCCTGATTCCTCTAGTCAACTCCTGTCTTTTTTCTGTCTCTGCAGCATTTTCCTTTGAAACATTGCACATGGCTTCACTGAAAAAGTCACTCTGTGAACTTTATTGTCAGAAGAATGAGAAGCAGATTCCCTTCTGTTTGGTGCCTCACATTTTGTTGGATAAACATTTTTATTCCCTCCTTAGCTTATTCTGGATCAAAAAATGCATTTGATTGTCCAAGAAAAATATTCTGAAGATGGCTGGATACAACACCTGCCTCTCAAAATTACCTGACTTATGGGATAGATCTGTTTCTCTTCTGCTGGAGTACAGTGAATAATCATTTTCCACAGTCAGCTGCCTCCATTTTTTAAACACCTCTATTGAATTATCACTGAAGACAAAGGCAAACATGCATTTATATAAAAGAAAATATACTGTGTTAACATGTTCATAGTTGCAAACATTATGCATCAAATATAAGATTTTGTACAATTATCAATCCAGTGTTACATAAATTATTCAATTCCTGCTTTTCCTTAAACCTCACTCCTCCGCCAAAACATTATTCTGCATGTATTGTTCCCACAATTTCCATTCTTTTCTATGTAGTTTGCACTTATCCTTTTCAAAAGATCCCACTTCCAGTTCTTTTGTCTCTGTTACAGTATTCACTACTTTATGCACAGTTGGTTTAGACTTTGATTTCCATTTTCTAGTAATTGCTTTTTGACAGCCAGCAGAATTAATATTAACAGAGTCTTACGTCTGAACAATTCAGATCTTGTATCTTAGCTCAAAAAATAATTTCTTTGCCGTCTCCATATTGTAATAGTTTTCCCTTCTGCCACAGTTCTGTCAGGATTAACTCTCTGTTGGTATGAGTGCATCTTTACTAATACAGGTCTTGGCTGCTTTCTCTTAGCCAGGTTTAGAGCATACACTCAATGTGGCCTTTCAATTAACAAATCTTGCTGTGGAATAGTTGTCCATATGCTTATTTATGCTTTCATATAATTAATACAGTCTGTTCTTTCCAGTTTGACTGGTACAACAGAAAATTTCAGGTTTTCTTGGCATGCTCTGATTTTAACTCTATCATTTTTTAAAACAGCACTTCTTATGAAGTCTCATGGTCAGCCTGCCTTTTCTTTATTTCAGTCACTGATTTGTTTGCAGTTTTATCATTTTATCTGAATAGCTAGTTAAAGTGTCTATTTTTCCCAGACTTTTATTTGAATTGATATTCCCCTTCAATGTTTAATTTATTTTAGTCACTTCTGAATATATTTAATTTATTTCTTCCTCTGAATTGCTAGAAGCCATCTCTTGTACCAAACCTGAAGGTTGAACTACTTTTTTGATGAACAGCTAAAGGATTTCTCCCAGCCAGAGTTTTCTCTTCACTTTTTACGGCTGATGTTCTTTCAGATTTTCTAAATGCCTTCTTTCCTGGCATCCATGTTTTGTACTAGCCAGTAACTGAACATTACTCAAACTGGTACTGTCACTGTTTATTTCTCATTTTGATTTTTTTTGCACTGGCAGAGCTGAAATTAAACTGCTGCTTGGAGTGCAGCCTTCTTGGAACTACAACAACATGATTTTGATATTCTTGTACAAACCTCAAAAATATAGTGTAATTACAGCATTGAATGGAAAGTAGAATAATTATCTCTAGTGCAACTCCAAGATTTCAATAAATGAAGCTGAAATTTTATTTTACTAACTGCAAATCAATGGACATGACATTTGTTCATAGGGTCCTACTAAGCTTATGGCCAGGGAGACCACTGACAGGCTTAGCCACATCACCCAGTATTAGTGGGGGAATTAATAGTGTCCACCATTAAGTACATAATAACATGTAAAAAATTGTGATCATGCATCCAAACATCTAGGATGGTTTTAACGGTCACCAGGAAAGTATTCTGCTTAATATGTAAAGTACAGTTGTGTACACTTACCATAAATGTAGATGTTCAAGTGTATTCACTGTTGCAGTCATCACATTTGGGTTATCCTGCCAGGGGAGCCATCAGTACACCCAAATACCAGAGGCTTAGTATTTCTGCATTGGTTGCTGTCACTCCAGGACTGACGTCAGGTCGTCAGTGGTACAAAATCAGGCAGCCAAAGCCATTACATCAGTTTTTCTTGCCCTGTCAGGAGCCCCCAACAGGGAGCTACATTATGGTGGAAGAACACCACCAGTAGAAAGTAAATACCAAAATTTCCTTGTAAGGAGAGAGAGAGAGAGAGAGAGAGAGAGAGAAGGGGGAGGGAAACCAGGACTGCAACAGTGAATTCACTCAAACATCTACATTTATGGTAAGTGTACACAACTGTACTATGTTCTTTGTGTTTCACTGTTGCAGTCATCACATTTGGGTTGATTCCCAAAGCTGAAGAAAAGGGTGGAGGCAGTCAAGAAGACTGGGGGCTGGCTAGGATGCCCTGCAAGACTGCGGTGGTAAAGCCTGCCCTGGATTTGGAGAAGATAGGCAGGTGGTAATGCTTGGTGAAGGCATGAACAGATGTCCATGTTGCAGCCTGCAGGATGTCCCTGGTGGGGATCCCCCTGAGAAAAGCTGCAGAGGTGGAGGTTGCTCTCGTGGAATTTGTCCTGACCCTTTGTGGGGGTGGTTTCCCATGCTGTTTGTAGCAGAAATGGATGCAGTGTGCTATCCATTTGGAGATTGTTTGTTTGGATATGGCCTTGCCTTCTGCTCCTGCAGTGAAGCTGACTAGCAATTGATCAGTTTTTCTAAATGATTTAGTCCTGTCCAGGTAGAATCTGAGCTGTCTGTGCACATCTAGAGAGTGCATAATCCTTTCCCCCTTGTTTGGTGGGTTAGGGAAAAAGGTGGGCAAATGAATGGATTGGTGGAGAGCCACACTGGACACCACCTTAGGCATGAAGGATGGGTTAGCCCTGAGGGAGACCCTGTCAGCATGCAAAATGATAAAGGGCTCTACAGCCATAAGTGCTTGTAGCTTTGACACTCTTCTAGCTGGAGTGATGGCCAGAAGCAAGGCTGTCTTCCAAGAGAGAGATTTTAATTCTGCTGAAGCTGCAGGTTCAAAGGGGGGCAGGGTGAGCTTTTCCAACACAAAGCTAAAGTCCCAAGCTGGGATAGGAGCTCTTCTGGGTGGCCTCAAGTTGTTAGTCCCGCTTAGAAACTGTTTGATAGAGGGTGTGAGAAAAGAGGTGGCTCTGTGCTGAAATGAGCAGAGATGGCTGAGACATGAATTTTAATAGAAGAGAAGGATAGACCCCTGTGTAGTAGGTCTGCTAGGTAATCCAGGATGAGAGGTAGGAAGGGCTGTGCTGTTCCGGCTCCCTTAGCCTGGATCCAGGTGCAAAACCTTTTCCACTTGTCAGCATAATATTTTCTAGTGCTGGGGCGTCTGGTCTCACATATAACATCTAGAACTTGTTTGCTTAGGCTAGCAGCTTGAGGAGAGGTCAGGGAATAAGCCAGGCTGCCAGGTTGAGGGTCTGCAATTGGAGATGCATGAATTCTCCATTCCTCTGGGTCAGGAGTGTTGGGATGTGAGGTATGTGCCATGGTGGCAGGGATGACAAGCTGCGCAGGAGTGGGTACCAGTGCTGGCATGGCCAGTCTGGGGCAATCAGGATTGCCCTCAGTTTTTCCTCCCTTATTTTGAGCAGTACCCTTGAAATGAGTGGTAGAAGGGGAAATGCATAGACAGAGAGGTTTACCCACTGGAAGGATAGAGCATCTACTTTCCGGGCCTTGCTGTGAGGTTCGCTGGTGCAGAATTTGCTGAGCTGATGATTGGAGGGGGAGGCAAAGAGGTCGACCTTCGGGGTGCCCCATTTCTGGGTTATAAGGGTGAGGGTTCTGTGATCTGGCTGCCACTCGTGTGGGTCTAGCAGGTTTCTGCTTAAGTTTCCTGCCGGAGAGTTTAGAGAGCCTGGCAGGAATTGTGCTAAAAAGTGTAGTTGCATGCTTGAGGCCGTGTGCCAAAGGGTCATGGTGAGCCTGTTGAGAGGATAAGAGTGAGTCCCTCCCTGCTTGCTGATATACCACATCACTGTGGTGTTGTCTGTTTTGATCAGTAGAGACCCCAGGGAGAGTAGGGGTCTGAAAGTTGTCAGGGAGTGCTGAACAGCTAACATCTCTTTTTGGTTGATGTGCAGATGTATTTGATTTGGGCTCCATTGGCTCTAAATGCACCTGCCATCCAGGTGAGCACCCCAGGCATAGTCTGATGCACTGTGGTGAGGGTCTGGGTGGGATGGGGTTGTGAGAAGGGAAGTCCCGTGTTGTGGCAGCATGCTGCTGCCCACCAAAGAAAGTCTCTCCTTAGACAAAGTATCATTGGTATAATAGTTTCCAGGTCTTGAGAGTGCTGACACCAAAGGCTTTTTAGGTACCATTGTAGTTTCCTTATATGCAGTCTGGCATATGGAATGAGTAGAATGGAAGAGCCCATGTACCCTAGAGCTTGCAGGATTTTCCTTGTGGATAACTGGGTTCTGGTGGCTAGTTGAGAGAAGTAGGCTGTCAGGTAGGCTTGTTTTTCTGTAGTAAGGAATGCCACCTGGGATGCTGTGTACAGGCTTGCTCCCAGGAATACATTTTTTTGTGTGGGGACTAGTTTTGATTTCTTTTCATTGATAGTATACCCCAGGGAGGTCAGTAAGTCCTTTACAAAGGTCAGGTGCTGCATCAGCTTTTCCTGACTGTCTGCCTGAATCAGGCAGTTGTCTAAGTATGGGTAAATTTGAATATTTCTTTGTCTGCAAAAAGCAAAGGCAGGAGCCAGACATTTTGTGAAAACTCTGGGAGCAGTAGATAAGCCAAAGGGAAGGGCAGAGAAATGAAAGTGCATTGATCCTGCCCTGAAATGTAGGCATTTCCTGCATGATTCCCTGATTGGGATGTGTAGGTAGGCCTCTTTTAGATCTAGGGTGGCTAAACAAGCATCCTTGGAAAGCATAGGTAGAAGCTGCTGGAGGGTGAGCATTTTGAATTTTGGTATCACCAGAAAGGTGTTTAGAATGGATTGATCGAGGATGGGGTGCCATGTGCCCTCTTTTCTAGGTACCAGGAAGAGTCTGGAGTAGAAACCTTGGCCTGTCTGTTCTGCAGGAACATGCTCTATTCTCCTCATGGAGAGCAGGGAAAGGACTTGCTTTTTGGCCTCTGCCCACTCATTTGGGGGAAGATCTGGGAACTCTTTTGGGGTTGGCAGTGTGTGGAAATAAAATTTGTATCCCTGGGACACTATGTTTAAGAACCCTGCGGTTGTTGGTAATGGTAGCCCAGTTGCTTGCGTGGAAAGAGAGTTTTCCTCCTAGGGGCACAAGCAGGTAGGCATAGGTAGGGGGTGGAAGTGTAAAGTCATTGTGAGTTCTTAGCATAAGGGGGTGGCTTTGCATTCCCTGTTTTTGAAGAGGAGGAACTCCAATGCTTAGATCTCTGCATTCCCTGGGGCTGTTGTCTGGGGGTGTGTGCTTCCCCTGGGTCTGGGTGGAGCTGGCCTGGAGGGGGCAGGAAAGGTCCAGTGCTTGGTGGGGGCATGCCTACTGAACCTCGGTGGTTGGACCTGTAAGAAGTCTTTAACTGTCTGCATAGATTTAGCTTTTTCTTCCATCTTGTTTATGACTTCTTCTGCCTTGGTGCCAAATAAGTTGTCTTTGTTCAAGGGTGCATCCAATAATTTGGATTTGACATGGTCTGTTCCTTAAGCCAAGCATGCCTTCTAAAGACAGAACCAGTGATTTCTGCCCTGCAAGATGCTTCTAGGGCATCAAAACCAGATTGTAAGGTGTGCTTAGTTACTTGACTTGCAGAATGCATTAACTCTTGTTAACTCTATTTTCTGCAGAAGCAGGAAAAGAAGATATTTTTTGTTTTTGGAGTTCCATGGTATGTTGGTGATATTTCAGCATGTGGAACTGACAATTTAATGCTCTAATAGCAAGACTAGGAGAGGTGTATACTTTTTTACCCCATCTGTCTAATGCTCGGGAATCCCAATCTGAGGGGGGGGGGGGATTCTTAGCTGAAGTTGCTTTGATTCCTTTAGGTCCTTGAGAGATGACCTCGGGGTCAGCAGTAAGATCTTTGAAAAGAAATTTGTGAGAGTCAAGAACTCTATAATACCTGTCAGGCTTCCTGGGAACAGGAGGGAGGGTGTCAGGGGTCAGACTGGATTCCATAAAAACATCATCCACAACATCCAGGATAGGAGGAATGGCCAGAGGTCTGTGCTGTGAAACATCTAAGAATTCCCTGAGTCTTTTTTTTGACTGAGGGTAGTCCTGACATTCCCAATGGAAATACTCCCTTAAAGTATTGTAGGGTTTCCCCAAAGGAAAAGTCCTTGGGTGGAGAGGCTGAAGGGATAGATTCCTCTGCATCCGTATCCTCATAAGCAGAGAGGGGTTGTATATCTTCATATTCAGATGCATCAGAGTAATTGGACTCCTGTTCAGATAAAACTACTGAGGACAAGTCTCTCTTTCTTTTGGAAGGGTAGCCTGGCTTCCCCTAATAAGCATTATAAGGTCTTCCTCCATTTTAAGCATTTGAGACTGAAACAAGAAAGCAGAGGCCTGAGCTCGGGTCGTCGTTTTTTTGGGTGTGGTTTGTACCCTGGGCCTTAGAAACTCGGTTGTTTTCGAAAGCACTGAAGATGTGAAAGAAGCCGTTTGTCTTTGTCGAGTATCGGTAGTGCAAAGTACTTCCTTGGAAGCTGGTGCTTGCTCAGCAGCTCCGGACCCAACCAAGGTAGAGACAACCGCAAGATCCTTAGTAGAAGAAGAGTCTCGCAGCATACCAGACTCCGAAAGGGTCTCGGTAGCTGCCTGCGAATCCACAGAAGTGAGCATCAGGGGCTGCAAAAGCACCTCACTGAGGACCTGAGAACTGACGACTAGCTTAACGGAAGCGTCATCGGCAGTTTTGGACCTGTGTGGTCTGTCTCTGTCTTTATCCTTACGTTTTTTCAGAAGATCGGTAGTCGAATGGCTTACTGAAGCCATATCGGAATTTGAGGACTGAGAGCGAAAATATCTAGCTACAATAAAGGCCTAGACGACATATAGTTCTGGCGTTGAACAAAGCACAAAAGCAACAGAAGGGGACGTCGTGGTCTGGGCCTAAACTGGTGACGCAGTATCTCGGTGTGGTACTTGCTTTCCACAGGCAGGAAAATTGTTAACTTTTTCTGACATTGGTTAGAGCAAGAAAAAAGGATCCCTAACAGGGTACTTAGCTTTAGAAGACTTCTTCAATTCGGAAATAAAAACTCAGGTAGCGGCCGACCGGCACTCGTGCAAACTGCTTCCGCTTCAGGCTCTTTGGCAAGAAAGACTGATGTAATGGCATCGGCTGCCTGATTTTATACCACTGATGACCTGACGTCAGTCCTGGAGCTACAGCAACAGATGCAGAAATACTAAGCCTCTGGTATTCGGGCTGACTGAGGGCTACCCCTGGCAGGATAACCCAAATGTGATGACTGCAACAGTGAAACACAAAGAACATCAGGAGTTTATTCCAGAAACGAGGGATGTGATAGGTGAACAGATAGTGCTCCTGAACTAGTCTGAAGTGGGTCCATGTGGATCACTTCTCTACCTGGGTTAACACACTTTTGGGTACTTATCATGCTACCTGGTATTGTTAATGAAGCAGTATAGCTTTAGGTCTCGAGTGTTTAATTTTCTTCTAGCTCTTTTTAGGTGAAAGAGTTCAAGTTATGTGGGGTTGTGCACAGCACAGAATGATAAACAGAGATTGCCGTTTAGACGCCTATATGAGACTGACTAGAGGGGTAGCACTTTTAGTCAATCTTAGCAACAAACGGTACTAAGGCTGTTCCTGATGGGGGGAGCTATAACATTCTTAGTGCCCCTTCTAAATTCGCCTATTATAATTCAAGAATGCTAAATAGGCAGAAATGCTGAATGAATTCTCTACCGGAGTATTCACAGTGCAGTAAATTATACAGTCTGCCAGTGTGATGAGCAGGGCTGGTGTGTATTGGGACAAATAGACTTGATGTGAAAATTCCCAAGTATGACATGCAGATGGAAAAGTACAGTTGTGTAAGTAAACTTACCATTACAGTAGATTTTGAAAAGTCCACTTCTGCACTAGCCTTAGCTATGTGGATTATATCTTGTCAAGGATATGTCAGCCAGACAAATTCCAAAGCTTCAGGGCACCTTTCACATGTTCAAACTGTACGGCAGCTTGAGCTGAGCTGGTTAAAAGACAAGTTTGGGTGTCAAGCCCTTCATAGCTTTCCTACCAATGGAGACAGGGAGGCTAAGCCCTGAAAGGACAATGCTAAGAACAACAAAAAGTGTCCACACACTGGCATAAAAGCAGACCAAACCGAAGGGGGATGGAGGGATGGAGTAGCTACTGCAGCTGTGATCATTTGAACATCTACTGTTATGGTAAGTTTACTTACACAACTGTACTCTGTTCAACATATTTATCACTGTTGCAGCAGCCTTAGCTATATGGGTAGATTACTCTACCTTGCTACATTTGGGAGGCAGAAGGAGAAGAGTCCAGGGGCACCTGTAGAATAGTCCTAGCAAAGCCTTACCTGGACAAAGAGAAGGAAAAAGAAGTTATGTACTCACCACAACGTTCCATGTTTGTAGTCCATCTCGCTCTTCATTTTTACATATGGGTTCAGAGCTGATTCTCAGCTCCAACTCGGCTAATTTCAAAGCTCAAAGTCTCTTAGTTGACTCGTGGCAAAGTAGGTATACCATAGTGCACTAGTAAGAATCCCCAGATCTTGTTTGCTGCTAACTATCAAAGAGATAGAAAAAAAGGTTATCCAGAAAGAATAACAACAATGAAAGGTCTCCACCTTACCAAAGGTAACACTATCCTGTCTCCAGATCCTTCAGGATATGGGTAGGTGAGTGGGTTCGTAAGAATGAAGGGCGAAATGGACTACAAACATGGAATGTTATGGTGAGTACATAACTTCTTTATGTTCTGTAGTCCTATCTCGCCTTCATGCTTATATATGGGACAGCGTCCATTGCACTTTTTCTTGGGTGGCTCACGGGAATATACTCCTGAGTACCATGGAACCAAAGGAAGCTCTAGTACCATGGAACCAAAGGAAGCTCTACCGCTGGAGGTCAAATCCAATTTGTAATGAGTAACAAAGATATGAGGGGTAGCCCAAGTTCCTGCTGCACAAATACTGTCGATTGGAACCCTGGCTTGAAAGGCAGCAGATGTGGACAGGGATCTTGTGGAATAAGCCTTAATTTTAAACGGAAGGTTCTTTCCATTGGAGGAATCGATAAGTAAATACACTTGGAAATCCAATTAGAGTCACTTTAGAGACTGGCAGACCTATTCTAGTTTCAGAAAAGGACACAAACAATTGGTCTGATTTTCTAAGTTCCTTAGTTCTATGTAGCTAGAACCGTAACTGTCTGTGAACATCAAGTTGATGAAATTTATATTCTGCACTGTTTGAATGATTAGGAAAAAATACAGGCAGTTCGATAGTTTGGTTCAAATTAGTCTGAGAGCAAACTTTAGGTTTAGGGATGAAGGAAGGATTTGTACGAAGGGAAACTCTGTTATGAAAAATCAAATAAGGAGGTTTGATTGACAGTGCTTACATCTCTGATACCCGTCTAGTGGATGTGACAGCTACTAGAAACAAGGTCCTCCAAGACAGAAACTTCAATTCACACGAATGTGCAGGTTCAAAAGGTGGGGAAGTTAGTTTGGACAGAACGAAATTTAGATCCCAAGGAGGTACAGGTTCCTGAAAAGAAGGTCTCAGCAAGGTAGTGCCTTTAAGGAAGGTTTTACATAATCTGTGGGCCATCAGATTAGGCTCATGTTGTCCCAAATGAAAGTTTGATATCGCTTCCAGTTGAACTCTAATTGTTGCAGCAGATGATCCCTGATGGAAAAGTTCGGTTAGGAATTCTAACACCAAAGGGATGGATGCTGTGTAAGGATCTACATTTTTCTCTTTTGCCCAGATAGAAAATCTTCTCCATTTGCTAGCGTATAACTTCCTATTGGAAAGTTTGTGGGAAGACATAAGGATATGGGTCACAGCAGGTGAAAAATCATGAAGCCTGACTAGGGATGGAAGTAGAGTAGCCATGCTGTCAAGTTGAGGGTATGGAGGCAGGGGTGAAGGGAGCCTGATGTGTGTCAAGAGGTCTGGAACTGGGTCCAGAGTCCATGGATCATCTAGGAGATGAGGCCCGAGGAAGGGGAACCAAATCTGACAAGGCCAGTAAGGAGTGATCAGAATAATTTTGCTTCCCAAGAACTTTGCTTTCTGGATCACTTTCGATATGAGCAGAAAAGGAGGAAATGCATAAAGGGGTCCCAGAGGCCAATCATGAACAAATGCATCTCTCGGTGACTCCCCCAGAGGGGGAATAAGGGAGAAGTAGCTGCTGCATTTGGCATTGATCGGGCTGGCATAAAGATTGCAGCATGGCTTTCCCTATTTGCAGAAAATCTGCTCCGCTATCTTCTGATTCAGAGACCACTTGTGAGGCATCAATATTGCCCTGCTGAGCTTGTCGGCTATCACGTTGGTTGTCCCCGGGATATGCATTGCTACTAGAAAGCACTGGGAAGATATCGCCCGCTGCCAAACACGAAGAGCCTCTTGACAAAAGGGCTATCTGGTTCCTCTTTGCTTGTTTGGATACCATACAACTGACATATTTCTGGACTGGATTACTATCATCCCCAAGGGAAGAAAGTCGTGAAGTGCTTGCAATGCTAGAAGCACTGCTCTCACCTCTAGGACACTGATATGCAGGTGAGCCTTGTGATCTTGCCATGTGCCTTGGACAGTCCCGTCTAGATAATGCCCCCCCACCCTATCTGAGTGGCATCCGTGGTCACAGTAGCAACAGGATGGCGAGGGAGGAAGGGTGTTCCTGTTGTCAGCTGATCGGGCTGAATTCACCAACAAAAGTCTTTTTTGCAAGACTTCGTTATGAGAATATGATGAGATAGAGGTAATTGTTGGAGAGACCACTGGGAAAAAAGTAGCCATTGAAGAATTCGCATATGTGATCTGGCTAGTGGAACTACATTTATGGTAGAGGCCATGGTTCCTAAGAGTTTCAGCACTGTCTTTGCCTTGACTTTTTGTAGAGGAAGTAAGCTGTGAATCTGTTGTGTAAGGTTTTGAATTCTGTCTGCAGCAAGACGAGCCATCATGGTGACTGTGTCTATTTCTGCACCTAAAAAAGTCACAAATTGAGAGGGTGACAAGGCAGACCTTTCCCAATTTATCATAATCCCCAGCTGGGTACAGAGCTGGATGGTTGAATCTCTGGCTTGTTGGAGTAGGTGCGTGGTGGTGGCAGTCAGGAGCCAGTCATCCAGGTACGGAAAGACTTGGAATCCATGATGTCTTCGGTGAGCTGTCACCACTGCATGCGTTTGGTGAACACCCTGGGGGCTGTGGTGAGACCAAAGGACAGAGCACAAAATTGGTAATGACTGCCTCCCAACCAGAAGCGTAGATGACTCCTCAATGCTCTGTCCATTTTTATGTGGTGGAGGTCTATGGAGCACATCCAATTGTCTTTCCCTAACAGAGGGGGTATAGACTGCAATGTTATCATTCAGAACATGGCCTTCTTTATGGATTCATTTAGTTTGCTGAGGTCCAAAATGGGCCTCCAGTCCCCTGTTTGTTTTGGCACTAAAAAGAATCTGGAGTAAGTTTCGAATCCTATCTGGTCTGTGGGATGGTTTAGATGACTCTCTTTGAAAGCAACTTCTGAACTTCTATCGTTGCTTGATCTCTGTGATTGGGTGGAACATCTGAGATCTTGTTGGGAGTGTGGGGTGGAAGAAAGAAGGGTATGGAGTATCCTCTGGTGATTATTCTTTTTACCCACTGGTCTTGGGTAATGTTGCACCAGGCTTCTCGATACAAAGATAAGCGACCCCTGACTGGCTCCTAAGAAGTGCAGCTGGGCCCTACATCAGGAGCGCTGATAGGGTTGGCCTCAAAAGGAATCGTGGCCACCGTGGTTTTGCAGACCCCCCCTGCCTCTAGGGCATCTACCATTAGCTCCTCCTCCTCTACCTCTGAAGGAGGAATCACCCTGTGCGTCCGGAAAAAATCTCTGGGATTTCTTGAACCACATCTTACCACCTTTCTGACCCTTGGGATATGGTCTAGAAGGGACGGTAAAATGTACTCCCATTGCAGAGAGAGTTTTCCCTTCTTGTTCACACCTGGTGAGTGTATCTTTTACCTTTGGTCCAAACAAAGAAGAACCATCAATAACTAGCACACAGAAGGATACCACACAGAGAATAAAAATGGGCCCAAACGGCCAACAAGTTCTCAAACTAAGTAAATTTAGCAAAACATTCTACTTATTAATACCTATGAAAAACTAACACTAATACTAAGTAAACTAAGCTATTATATATAGAGAAATATCAGTAAAAATATGATAATAATGAAAAATATGTAAATTAGCCACAGCCAAGCAAGAAGCACTTCTGAACTTGTAGACTCAGCAAACGAGATCTGGGGATTCTTACTAGTGCACTATGGGATACCTACTTTGCCATGAGCCAACTAAGAAACTTTGAGCTTTGAAATCAGCCGAGTCAGAGACAAGGTTCGGCTCTGAACCCATATGTAAGAATGAAGGCGAGATAGGACTACAGAACATTAAAGTTTATAGTGCTTTGTAATAGTATGTATAGAGGACCAAGTAGCAGCTTCTAGAATACTTCTAGAATCCAACCCTTTCCAAAAATCCATAGATCAAGCCAAGGCCCTGGTAGAGTGGGCCTTGACCCTGCTTGGAATATTTTTGTTAAGGTGAGTATAACAAAAGGTAATAGCCTTAGACAACCACTTAGAAACAGTTTGTTTTGACATGTCCCTTCTTTTTACTTTTATAAACAAATGATCCGAAGACCTGAAAGATAATACCTCAGTTGTCTATGGACATCCAAGGTATGAAGCATCCTTTCTCCCATTTTTAGTTTCATGAAAGAAACAGGAAGATAGATAATTTGGCTTAATGTAAGCCTGGATACCACTTTAGGCATAAAAGAATTAATCCTCAAAGAAACCCTGTCCCTGTGGAAAATGAGATAAGGTTGACTCACCATAAGAGTTTGCAACTCAGATACTCTTCTGGCAGAGGTCAGAGCAATCAGTAAAATTGTTTTCCATGTTAAGAACCTCAAGTGAGCCGGATTAGCTGGTTCAAATGGAGCAAGTGTTAGCTTCTCTAACATAAAATTAAGATCCCAAGGAGGGGTCGCTAGTTTACTTGGAGGCCTATTGTGCAAATCCCCTTACATGAACATTTGGCCTGAGACAGCATTGCAAGAGGAGGATCCACTGGCAGACATGCTGAAATGGTCAATAACTAAACCTTCATAGAAGAACAAGAAAGGCCAAAAGATAGTAACTCACACAAATATTGTAAAACCAGAGAACAGCTATCCCTGAATGGGTGATGATTATGTTGCTGACCCCAACTAGAAAAACTCTTCCATTTGCTTATATATGATTGTCTAGTAGCAGGCTTTCTTGACTCCATTAGTACCTGCTGCACATCCTCAGCAAACAGGTGCCTAAAAGAAATTAAGATCATATCATCCAGTCAATTGAACTTGACTGATGTTGGGGTGTATGAAACACCCTGATCTTGTTCTGTGAGGAAGCTTGTGATAATTGCCCCTGGCCATTTCCAAAAGAAGGGAGAACAACTGTTGCCTGTGCCAAAGGAAGTCACCACAGTGATTTTAGGTGATTCCTTCTGAATCTTCAGAAGTAGTCTGGATATTGCTGGGAAAGCATACAAAAACATTTCTGCCAAGGAAAGGAAAAGGCATCTTCTTCCAGGCCTTCTTGCATGAAGTACTGGAATAGAATCTTATCAGCTGTTCATAGAAGAGGCAAAGAGGTCTAACTGACTTACTCTGGGTGTATCAAATCACAGAAGACCTCCTGATCTACTTTCCATTCATGAGGGTCTGCCCTGGTCCTGCTCAACTTAAATGATACACAGTTTTGGTCTGACAGAACATAGGATGCCTGTAGAGTCTGATTGTGCTGTGAAGCTATATTTCAAGCTAACATGGCTAGTCTGCAAAGGGTTCCCCCCTGCTTGTTGATGTACCATATAACAGTGGTATCTGTAACAACTTGAAGAGGTCACTGGGACCAAGGATAATTCAGAAAGTTGAGTGCCTTGATCAGGACAAGCATCTCTTTGATATTTATGTGCTTGCTTCTGTCCTTGGCATCCTACACACCCTGCATTTTTATCCCTCCTGAAACTGCTCCCCAAGCAAAGCCTAAGGAATGTGTGGTGACTGGCTTCATTAGAACAGGGAGTGAAAAAGGGAAACTTGGATTTAAGGGTATCTGTTTTCTCCACAAAATGATTTCTCTTCTGATAAACTCCAGCACTGGAATTTGGAAAGACAAAGGGTGCTGGAACTGGGACCAAAGAGAATTCAGATACCACTGTATCTTTCTCATGTGGAGTCTTGCCAGGGGTATCATAAGAGTCATAGAAGCCATGGAACCTAAAATCCTAAAGTATTCTCTTGCAGTGACTCAAGTTTAAGTAGGAAACCTTTGAAATAGATTTAGAAATAGATGAAATGTTTCTTGTGGTAGAAAAACTTTTTGAACTGAGGTGTCTAGCTGACATCCCAGGAACACAGTCCTGAATGAAAGAGTCAAGAAAGACTTTTGAATATTCTCTTGGAATGCTCACTTGTGTATGAGAGCTCTTACCTAAGAGCAAGATTCTAGACACTTTTAAAAAGACTCTGCAAAGATAAGCAAGTCATCTAAATACAGAAAAATGTGAATACCCTGCAATGGGCTATAACTGTAGATAGACACTTCGTGACAATCTTGATGCAATGGATAGTCCAAAAGGTAAGGCAGAGAATTGATAATGTGATTCAAATATACACCTTAAAAAATGTCTAAAGTCTGGATGAATAGGGAGTGATGAAAAGCATCTTTTACGTCTAGTATTAAACAGAAACTTGAAGAAGAAAGGAGAGTTAACAGGTTGTGAAGTGACATTTTTGAATTTAGGTACTATCACAAACAGGTTTAGGAAAGAAAGATCCAGAACTGTTTTCCAAGCATTTTATTTCTTTGTGACTAAGAATAACCTGGAAGAAAAAATGTTCCCCACCTGGGAAGAAGGAACTTGTTCTATCACTCCTTGGACAGCACGTAATGAAGAAAGAATAGTGTAAAATCTTACCATAACCATAGATGTACTTCTCTTCCATGTTGCAGTATCATTGTTGTGGGATTTCCTGCCCTCAAGCGACTTGTACGTTGGCTCTTATACAAAAGCTTCAGCTTGGCTGTTGCAGCTGCGTGGGACGTCACACATAAGGCCATAAACCAGGGGCCTTAAATGTGATGTCTGCACACACAATCCTCAGAATTTGAAGCTCATTAGGTAGAGTAGAAGGCCCATCAGGAGTAGGTGCCAGTGGTGTCATGTATGGGACCCTGGGGTCCTTCTGCAGCATAGGTAGGTCCAGGGTGATGCTGGGATGAAAGTTGAATGATGAGGGGGTTATTAGTGGGTGGGAAGGAATACTGCAACATGGAAGTGAAGGACATCTATGGTTATGGTAAGATTTTACACAACTATTCTATGCCCTTCTATTCCTATGTTGCAGTATTCTTGTTGTGGGAGAGTACCACAGCTTAGTTGGATGAGAGGGTGTCGGATGCAGAACAGGATTCTACAAAGCCTTGTAGGATTGCCCTGGCGAATCCTGCATGTGCTCTGGAGACTTGGTCTAGCTTGTAATGTTTGGATAGTGGACCACGTGGCTACTTCCATAATGGAAACAGTGTCCAGACCCTTCAGGAAAGCCTTAGAGGCAGCTATTGCCCTTGTGGAATGGGCTTTTACTCCCACTGGGTTTTTTTCCCACGGTGGGAGTAGCAAAGACAGACGGCTTTCCTGATCCAACATGCAATGATTTGTTTGGAGACTACTTTGCCCAATGCTCTGGGATGGAAGGAAACAAAGAGTTGTTTAGATTTCCTAATGGATTTAGTTTTGTCCAGGTAAAATCTTAGTTGCCTGTGTTCATCCAGGGAGTAAAGTATCCCCTCTCCTTCATTTGTGGGAGAGGGAAAGAAGGTGGGAAGGTGGATGGTTTGGTTTAGAGACAAATCATTGACCACCTTGGGCTTATAGGGGCTGGTTCTCAGGGTGGTCCTATCCTTGTGGAGCATGGTGTAGGGAGGGCAAACCATTAAGGCTTGCAGTTCAAAAACCCTTCTGGCTGAAGTGATAGCCACTAGAAGGACTGTTTTCCATGTACATATCTGAAGGGAAGCTGTCCCAGTAGGTTCGAATGGGTGTTAGGGAAGCTTTTCCAGGATGAAGTTAAGGTCCCAGGGTGGAGGGATCAGCTTTTTTTGGAGGCCTAATGTGTAACACCTCTTTAAGAGTTTTACATCGAGCCTGGATAGCAAGGGGGGATCAAGAGGCAAGCAGGCTGATATTGCAGAAAGGTGTACTTTCACTGAAGTATAGGAAAGTCTATTTTGTATCAGTTGACACACACAAGTAAGAACTAGGGGGGGTTTCAGCAATGCAAGGGTCCCTTCCATTGTCTAGACACCACTTTGTAAATCCCATTTAGCTAGGTATGATTTTCTTGTTGTAGGTATCCTGGCCTCCCTCAGAACTGAAAGCACATCCTCTGAGTAGTGGTGTCTGAATGGGATCAAACGTTTATCACCCACAGTGTCAGGGATAACATCTGAAAGTGTGGGTGGGGGAGAGTTCCTTTTTCTTGTGTCAGGAGGTCCACCTTGTAGGGTAACTTGTAGTGATTGGCCTTGGCTAGATTGTGAAGTAGGGGGAACAATTGCTGCCTTGCCCAGTAGGGAATCACTAACAAGATTTTCAGTTTGTCCTTCCTGATTTTCAGTAGGACTTTCTGAATCAGTGGAAAAGGGGGGGGCATAAATAAACATCCCCTCCCAGGAGATGTTGAAAGCATCTACTCTTCAGGGAAGAGGGGAGTAGGTCTTTGAGCAAAAGGTCTTCAGATACCTGTTCTGGGGGGAGGCAAACAGGTCTATTTTGAGGAGTGCCCCACCGGTGGACTATATTTAGGAAGACAGTCCTGTTCAGCATTCATTTGTGTTGTGGAGGATGTCCTGCTTAGGAGATCTGCTTGCTTGTTGTTCTGCGAGGGGATGTAGGTTGCCTGCAGGGACACGTTGTGGCGAGAGGCTAGATCCCATATCAGCAGATTTAGTCTGCACAGTTGATATGCCTTTGTCCCTTCCTGTTTGTTGAGGTACCACATTACAGTGGTATTGTCTGTTACTATTTGAAGGACTGCAGTCATTTCTCTGACATTGATGTGTTTGACCTTCAGGGAAGGGTGCCAGGTTGCTTGAACCTTGTAAGCTGCCACTGTTGCTCCCCAACCTGAATCTGAGGCATCTGTGTGCATTACTTGGGTTGGGGGTGGGCTGAAATGGAATATCCGGGTTTAGCTGGACTTGTTGGATCCAACAGCTGATTTCTTTCTTTAGATAGGGAAGGAGGGGAATTACTTGTTCCAAGTGATTCAGATGCTGGGACCAAATGTTTTTGAGGTACCACTGTAGCTTGCGCATATGCATTCTGGCCAGTGGTAGCATAGGGATGGTTGCTGCCATTAAGCTAAGGAGTCGAAGGAATTGCCTTGCAGTTATTGTCTGAGAGAGTAGCAGCTCCTTGAAGTGGAAGGTCAGGGATAGGACATTGTCCTGAGGGAGAAAGGCCTTCATTCTGTCCATTCAGATTCTGCAACCTAGGAAAGTCTTGTCCTGGTCTGGGTGCAAGGACTTTGGAAGGTTGATTGTGAACCCTAGATTCTGCACAGGGGACATGGTGAAGTGCAGATGCTTTGAGAGGGTATCTTTTGACTCTGCTAGTATTAGGATATCATCCAGATAGGGGTAAATCTGGATTCCCTGAGTTCTGCAGAAGGCTATGGCTGGGGCCAGGCATTTTGTGACCACTTGGGGGGGGGGGCAATGGACAAACCAAAGGGCAAAGCAGTAAATTGGAAATGAGAGAAGGGTCCAGAGAAACACAGGAATCTTCTGTGGGACGTTCTGATGGGTATGTGTAAGTAGGCCTCTTTTAGGTCCAAGGTGGCCATATAAACCTTGGCTGGTATGAGAGGTAGCAGGGTGGAAAGTAACAGCATTTTGGAGGTGGGCACCTGAAGGTAAAGGTTTAAGAAGGAGAGGTCTAAGATGGGTCTCCAAGGCACGTATTTCTTGGGAAAGTACAGTTGTATACACTTACCATAAATGTAGATGTTCAAGTATATTTACTGTTGCAGTTCTCACATATGGGGTTATCCGGCTCCGAGTAGCCCTCAATTGGCCTGAATACCAGAGTCCTTGGTATATGACGTTGGCTGCCACCAGTTGTAAACCTGATGTCAGAACGTCAGGTATAAAGGGAAGCAGCAGACACCATTTCCTCAGTTTTTCTTGCCTTAACTGTCAGGAGCCCCCAAAAGAAGGCTAACCCAGGAAGGAAACACCCTGGACACATGTCATACAAAAAAATAAAAATGTATATCGTCTGTGCCTTAGGAAAAAAGGGGGAATGGAGGGTGGGAAACCAGGACTGCAACAGTGAATACACTCAAACATCTCCATTTATGGTGGTACACAACTGTACTATGTTCTTTGTGTTTCACTGCTGCAGTCCTCACATATGGGTTGATTCCCAAAGCCCAGGAAAAAGACAAAAGGTGGAGGAAGGATCACAGATTAAGGGTTGGTAAGAAGGTCCTGCAAAACCGCAGAGGCAAAACCAGCCCTGGATTTCGACAACAAAAGTAGATTGTAATGCTTTGTGAAAATATGGACAGAGGACCAAGTAGCTGCTTCTAGAATGTCCTTAGTAGGCACACCTCTCAGAAAGGCTGCAGAGGTAGAGGGTGCTCTAGTAGAATGGGTCCTAATACCCTGAGGGGGAACCTTCCCATGCTGCAGGTACCAAAAGTGAATACAATGAGCAATCCATTTGGATATGGTTTGTTTTGAAATAGCTTTACCCTGAGCTCCAGGAGCAAAACTAACCATCTGTTCAGATTTTCGAAAGGATTTAGTCCTAAGTAAAATCTCAGCTGTCTATGCACATCAAGAGAGTGCAGAATCATTTCCCCTTTATTTTGGGGATTGTCGAAAAATGTAGGCAGGTGAATAGACTGGTTAAGAGTTAAACTGGAAACTACCTTACACATGAAGGAGGGATTAGTTCTCAAAGAAACTGGATCTGAATGAAAAATAATGAAAGGTTCTACTGCCATTAAGGCTTGCAGCTCAGATACCCTTCTAGCTGAAGTAATAGCTAAAAGGAAAGCAGTCTTCCAGGATAGAAATTTCAAATCTGCAGAGGCAGCTGGTTTAAAGGGATGCAGAGTAAGTTTTTTCCAGGACAAAATTAAGATCTCAAGCAGGAGTAGGAGCTCTTCTGGTAGGCTAAGATTACTAGCTCCCCTCAGGAATGGTTTCATCAAGGGGTGAGAAAAAATGGGTTGCTCAAAAGAACAATGAGCCGAAATTGCTGAAGCGTGAATTTTGATTGTAGAAAAGGAAGGTCCACCATTAAGCAGTCCTGCTAGGTAGTTGAGAATGAGGAAAAGAGAAGTATAAGAGTCTTCTCTTTAGCCGGCATTCAAGAGCAAAATCACTTCAATTTATCTGCAAAGGATTTTCTGGTGCTAGGCCTCCTGGCCTCATGAAGAACTTCAATCACCTGTTGGGAAAGATTTAAAGTATTAGCCAGGCAGTTAAATGCAGAGTTTGAAGATGAGGATGAAGGAACTTTCCCCCTCCCTGAACCAACAGATCTGGTACCAGGGGAAGATGCCAAGGCTGAGCCTGTGAAAGGCTGCGAAAGAAGTGATACCAATGCTGCCTGGGCCAATCTGGAGCTATCAGAATTGCCTTTGGTTTTTCGTCCCTTATCTTTAGCAGCACTCTGGGAAGAAGAGGCGGAGGAGGGAATGCATAAACTGAGAGATGTGTCCATGGGAAGGACAATGCGTCCACCCTCCAAGCTTTGTTGTGGAACTCCCTGGTGCAGAAGGTTGGAAGGAGATGATTGGTGTGAGAGGAGAAAAGATCCACTTGTGGGGTGCCCCAATGATGAGTGATGTGATGGAAAATGTCCTTGTTCAGTTGCCACTCGTGAGGATCCAGAACATGTCTGCTCAAATGATCTGCCAAGGAGTCTAGCCTCCCTGGGAGATAATGGGCTATTAGATGTAAGCCCATGGATGCTGCGATGGACCATAGTCTCATGCTTATTCTGCACAAGGGGTAAGAGCGAGTTCCCCCTTGCTTGTTGATGTACCACATGACTGTTGTATTGTCTGTCCTGATCAGCAGAGTTCCACGGTAGAGTAGGTCCTTGAAAGCCAGCAAGGCCTTCTGCACTACTATCAATTCTTTTAAGTTTATGTGCAGATGAATCTGCTGGTTGCACCAAGTCAGCTGTATGCCCCTGACTTCCAGATGAGCATCCCATACAACATCTGAGGTGTTTGTGGTGAGAGTCTAGCTGGCAGGCGGTGGGCAGAAAGGCACACCCTTGTTCTGAGAACAGACTGTCGCCCTCCAGAGGAACTCCATTTGTAGACAGGGAATCAGGGGAAGAATCAAGTCTAAGCCCTGAGTGTGTTGGCACCAAAGATTCTTGAGGTACCACTGAAGTTTTCTCATATGCAGCCTTGCATATGGGATCATCAAAATACATGAAGCCATGAACCCCAGTGCTTGCAGGAATTGCCTTGCAGAGAGCTGGGTCATGCTTGCCAAGTTCATGAAGTAAGCTGAAAGATGTTCTTCGTGTTTCACTATTGCAGTCATTACATTTGGGTTATCTGCTTGCAGGTAGCCCTCAGTCGGCCTGATTATCAAAGTCTTGGGTCCTGCGTTGGTTGCTGTCTCATCTTCCATTGACGTCAAGTAGTCAGGGGTATAAAGCATGCAGTCGACGACATCACATCAGTCTTTCTTGCTGTGCTGTGCCTGAAGTAAAAGTAGTTCGCAAGTGCCGGTTGGCCGACTCCTGAAATTTTCGTTTTCGAGCTTCAGATCCGAAGTCTTCAACTAAGCTAAGTACCCCTTTGGGGAATCTTTTTCTTGCTCTAAACCAATGTCAGTAAAAGTAAACAATTGTATTTCTTCTGGAAAGCAAATACCCCATAAAGATTTTTATTCGTACTGCATTCCTTGCTTAGGCCCAGACCACGACTTACCTCACTGTCGATTTTGTGCCCTATTCAAACCTCGAACTATTCGCCGTCGGTTCATTTTCGCATCTAAATATTTTGGTACTCGGTTCAATTATCCAGAAATGGCTAAGGTAAGCCACCCGACTACCGACATTCTGAAAAAACGCAAAGATAAAGACAGAGACAGACTGCATAGGTCCAAAGCTGCTGACGACGCTTCTCCTAAGCTAGTCACCAGTACTCAGTGAGGCGGTTTTGCAGCCCCTGATACCCACTACTTCAGATTCGCAGGCCTCTACTGAGACCCATTCAGAGTCAGGTATGCAGCGAGATGCTTCTTTGACTGTGGAACCTGCAGATGTCTCTACCATAGATGGGTCTGGAGCCGCTGTGCAGGCACTGGCTTCTGAGGGTGTAGTCAGGCCTACTGACTTGCATATTAAACCGATGCCATCTTCTTCTTCAAGGCCTAAAACTCGATCCATGCCTAGAAAGCCAACACCCAGACTGCATGGTCAGGCCCCTATGCCTAAAAGACAAATGATAAGAATAGCTGAAGACTTATTACTCTAATCAGGGGAAGCCACCCTTCTCCATCTAAGAGACCTAGAACTGATTTTCCTTCTGATTAGGATTCTGAAATTTCTGTTTTCTCTTGATGACCAGGAGTTGCTCTTATCTACCTATGAGGATTCTGATACAGAGGATTCCATTCCCTCTGCTTCCTCTCCAGAGGCTTTCTCTTTTGGTGAAACTTTGCATACTCTTAGGGAGCATTTCCGCTGGTAAAGCCAGGAATACTCTGACTCCAAAAAGAGGCTTAGGGAATTCTTACTCCTACCTCAACACAGGCCTTTAGCTATCCCTCCTGTACTGGACATTGTGGATGATGCCTTCTCTGAATTTAGCCTGGCCCCTGACACTTTACCTCCAGCCCCCAGAAAACCTGACAGGTATTACATAGTTCCTGACTCTCACAAGTTCCTCTTTAAGAATCCTACTGCGGATCCTGAGACCATTTCACAGGGGCCCAAAGGCATTAAGGCAACTACTGCCAAAAACCCTATCCCCACTGATAGAAATTCCAGGGCCCTGGACAGATGGGGTAAGAAGGTATACACTTTTGCAACTTTGGCCATTAGGGCCTTAAAATGCTAGTTTCATATGTTAACGTATCAGCAGCATATTATTGGATTGCTTAAACAGAAAATTATGTTGATTCCTGACTGTGATGAAAATAAAGAATTACAGGATTGAATGCATTCTGCTGAACAAGTTGGAAAACATACTTTGCGATGTGATTTTGATTCATTAGAGGCATCTTGCAGGGCTGCTGTCACTGAGTCTGTACTTAGAAGGCATGCTTGGCTTAAAGAGCAATCTTTGCCAGATCATGTTAAAGCTAAATTACTGGATGATCCTTTAAACCAAGACCGCCTGTTTGGCAACAAAGCAGAAGAAGTACTTAAAAAGATGGAGGAAAAAGCTAAATCTATGCAAACAGGTAAAGATTTCCTGCAAGTACAACCTCCCAGATTTAGTAGGCACTGACCTTCTAAGAATTGGTCCTTTCCTGCCTCTTCCAGGCCTTCTCAGTCCAAACCCAGAACCAGCAAAAAACCCAGGCTTCAGTCCCAAGGTACTCACAGGCCTAAGCAGTGGGGGGCTCCCACTTCCAAAGCTGGTAGTAAGACACCCCCTATGGCAAACTGTCACAATGACTTAACTTTAAACCTTCCAAGCCCTGCTCAACTGACTGTTCCTTTAGGGGGAAAGATCGTCCTGCATGCAAAAAACTGGGAACTCATTACCCAAGACAAATGGGTTTTAAATATAGTTTCCCAAAGATACAGATTCCAATTCCACTCCTTACCAACCCCAAACGGTTGACCAGCCCTACCCCCAAATCAGTGGGCAGAGGCTCAAAAGCAAGTTCTCTCTCTTCTAAGCATCAGGGCTATTCAACCTGTCCCAGAGGAAGAATGGGGGCAAGGTTTCTACTCAAGACTTTTCCTGGTACCCAGAAAAGACAATTCCTGACGTCCTATCCTGGACCTGTCTATCCTAAACACTTTTTTGGTAATCCTAAAATTCAAAATGGTAACTCTTCATCAGCTGCTTCCTATGCTAGGCAAAAAGGCCTTGTTGGCAACACCGGATTTAAAGGAAGTCTACCTGCACATCTCGATAAGGGAATCTTGCAGAAGATACCTACGCTTCAGAACAGGCTACATGCGCTATCAGTTCTCTGCACTGCCCTTTGGCTTATTTACTGTGCCCAGGGTATTCACAAAGTGCCTAGCTCCAGTCATTGCATTTTGCAGGCAAAGAAATATTCAAATATACCCATACCTGGATGATTGTCTAATTCAGGCAGAAAGCCAGGACATACTATTAAATCATCTGGCATTTGTAAAGAAATTACCAATTTCTTTGGGGTACACCATAAATGAAAAGAAATCACATCTAGTACCCGGCCAATAAATTGTATTCCTGGGAGCAAGCCTGAATACAACTTCCCAGATGGCATACCTCACGCCAGAGAAACAAGTTCATTTGACAGCCTACTTCAAACTACTGGCCACAAAGACCCAGCTATCTGCAAGGAAAATACTGTAAGCCCCGGGGTTCATGGCCTCTTACATTCTACTAATTCCATATGCAAGACAGCATAGGAGGAAACTACAATTACCTGCCAACATTCTCAGAACCTAGAATCAATGATTCCTATCATACCTTGTCTAAAGACAAAGTTCCTTTGGTGGGCAGAGGCCTGCCACCAAAACAAGGGATTGCTATTCACTCTACCCCCTGCCGCCCAATCCCCAACAACAGACACATCAGACTATGCATGGGGGGGCTAACTTGGCAGGGCAGTGCATTCAGGGCAAATGGAACCTGAGTCAAATGCACCTGCATATCAATCAAAAAGAAATGTTAGCTATACAGAATGCTCTGACAGCCTTCAAGGACCACATTCTTCCAGGACAATTATTGGTAAAGATGGACAACACCACTGTTATGTGGTACATAACCAAGCAGGGGGGGACCCATTCATACTCCCTCTGCAGACTAGCCATGGCTCTGTGGAACACAGCCTTGAGCTACCAAGTGCAACCTACAAACTCAATTCCTGCCAGGAAAGCTAAATACACTGGCAGACGACCTAAGCTGAAATCTCATAGACCCACATGAGTGGAAACTGAAACCAAAGATATTCAACATTTTGAGAATCAAATGGGGGAGCCCAGAGATAGACCTGTTTGCCTCCCCTCAGAACTACCAATTGGAGAAATTCTGCGCAAGGACTCCCCACAGACAAGCTTGGAAAGTGGATGCCCTGTCCTTCAGCTGGAAAAATCAGTTTATGCCTTTCCACCTCTGCCTCTCCTCTCCAAAGTGCTACTAAAGATCAAACAGGACAAACCAAGGACAATACTTATTGCACCAGACTGGCCACGCCAACACTGGTACCCCCTCTTGCACAGTGTATCACTTCTGGAACCATGGCACCTGCCTCAGGCCCCTGCCCTGCTGTCCCAGCAGGAGGGCCAGATTCTGCACCCACAGCTTCAAACCCTGAACCTTGCAGCCTGGCAAATTACATGACCTCTCCTTTACCATCCCTCAGTAAGCAAGTGATGGATGTTATTCTGGAGGCCAGGAGGCCTAGTACTAGAAAATCCTATGCTGAAAAATGGAAGAGATTCTGTTCCAGGAAGCCAAACACAGGGGATGGACAAAACTGTGCCCAATTTATCGCTCATTCTTCAATACTTAACTGAGATACTTCACAAGGACCTTTCCTTTTTTTTCCGTCAAAATTCATGTCTCCGCCATCTCAGCTCATTATAATACAGAGCCACCCCTCTTTTCTCATCCACTGTTGAAGCAATTCCTCAGAGGGGCCAAAAACTTAAGGCCACCCAGGAGAGCCCCTACTCCAGCCTGGGACCTTAACTTTGTATTGGAAAAGCTCACTCTACCTCCATTTGAGCCAGCTGCAAATGTAGAGTTGAAATTCCTTTCTTGGAAAACAGCCTTCCTCCTAGCCATCACTTCAGCAAGAAGGGTGTCTGAATTACAGGCCCTCATGGCAGTGGAGCCTTTCATCACCTTTCATGAGGACAGGGTGTCCCTCAGGACCAATCCGTCCTTTATGCCCATGGTGGTATCCAGTGTGGCCCTTAATCAGTCCATTAATTTGCCAACCTTCTTTTCTAATCCACAGAACAAAGGGGAACAAATACTGCACTCCTTGAATGTGCACAGACAACTTAGATTTTACTTGGACAGGACTAAGCCTCTCAGGAAATCTGAACAGCTGCTGGTTGCATTTGCTGCAGGGGCAGAGGGGAAGGCCATTTCAAAGCAAACCATTTCTAAGTGGATATTCCATTGCATTAATTTCTGCTATAAGCATCATGGAAAACCTACTCCACAAGGGATAAGCCCACATTCAACCAGGGCTGCATCTACCCCTACATCCTTTCTCAAAGGTGTCCCTACCAGGGACATCCTAGAAGCTGCTACCTGGAGTTCTGTACATACATTCACCAAGCACTACCACTTGCCAATTTTTTATAAATCCAGAGCTGGTTTTGCCACTGCAGTCTTGCAGGACCTTATAGCTGGTCCTAATGCTATCTAACTGCCTCCTCCCTTCCTTAGCTTTGGGAATCTACCCAAATGTAATGACTGCAACAGTGAAACACGAAGAGCATAGTACAGTTGTGTGCACTTACCATAAATGTAGATGTTCGAATGTATTCACTGTTGCAGTCCTGGTTATCCTCCCTCCAGCCCCCTGACTTCTATTGACTATACCTCTATTCTTGCTTTCTATGCTTAAAGCTTTCTGGTGTATTTGCTTTTTGCTGGAGGTGTAACCTTATATGTAATTGCTTCCCATTATGGGGGCACCTGACATCTGGGGCAAGAAAAACTGATGTAATGGCGTTGGCTGCATGCTTTATACCCCTGACTATCTGACGTCATGGAAGATGAGACAGCAACCGACGCAGGACCCAAGACTTTGATAATCAGGTCGACTGAGGGCTACCTGCAAGCAGATAACCCAAATGTAATGACTGCAACAGTGTATACACTCGCACATCTACATTTATGGTAAGTGTACACAACTGTACTATCTTCTTGCTTCTGTTGAGGGAGGAATGCCATCTGGGTGGCTGTATTCAGACTCGCTCCCACGAAAACAATCTCACTTGTAGGAACCGACTTTGACTTCTTTTCGATGAGAGTGTAACCCAAAGAGGTGAGTGTGTTCTCCACAAAATCCAAATCTTTTTCCAGTTGTTCTGGGGAGTTTGCTTGAATGAGACAGTCATCCAGGTAAGGATAAATTTGAATGTTTCTCTGCCTGCAAAAGGCAATGGCTGGAGCCAGGCACTTGGTAAAAACTCTGGGAGCAGTAGATAAGCCAAAGGGCAATGCTAAGAATTGAAAGTATTGCTTCCCAGCACTGAAGCGAAGGAACTGCTTACAACTTTCCCTTACTGGGATGCGCAGATAAGCCTCCTTGAGATCCAAAGTTACCAGCCATGAATCCTTGCCCAGCATTGGTAGTAACTGTTGAAGGGTGAGCATCTTGAATTTGGGAATCACCAGAAAAGTGTTTAGAATAGACAGATCCAGAACAGGGCGCCAGGTGTTTCCTTTCTTGGGTACCAGAAAAAGTCTTGAATAAAAACCTAGGCCTGCCTGATTTGCAGGAACTGGCTCTATAGCCCCCATAGTCAGCAAAGAAGAAATTTGAGTTTCTAACGCTGCCCTGAGAGTTCTGGGTATGTCTGGGTACCCTTGTAAAACAGGGAAGGTGTGAAAGTAAAACCTGTAACCTTGGTTTACTATACTGAGCACCCATTTGTCATCTGTGATGGTAGACCATACCTCTGCGAACCTGGCTAACCTTCCCGCCAAAGGAAACCCAGGGCCCGCAGAGGTAGGAACAAAAAGGCTGGAGTCATTGAGAATGTTTGCTTTGGGGAGCTGGCTTAGAACACCTTGATTTAGCAAAAGAGCAGCCCTTTGAGGGGCAGAAGGCTGCCCCCTGGAAGATCTGAAACCCCTAGGCCTAGAGTGACCCTGCTTGCCAGGATCAGGGAAAGACCAGTTCTTGGAAGGATAATGCCTACTAAACCAGGGAGGCTGAACCTGGAGGAAATCTTTTACAGCTTGCATATATTTTGCCTTATCCTCCAACTTCTTCAGTACCTCCTCAGCCTTATTACCAAAATGATTGTCCTTGTGCAAAGGAACATCCAGCAATTTAGACTTAACAGGTTCAGAAAGAGGCTGCTCCCTGAGCCAAGCATGCCTTCTAATTACAGAACCAGTGGCTGCTGTTCTGCAGGAAGCCTCCAATGTGTCGAAACCACAATGAAGTGAACGCTTATTAACTAAAGTGGCAGAATTCAGTAAGTCTTGTAAATCTTTGTTCTCCGTCATGGAAGGAATATCTCCAAGTTTGGCTTTAATAGCCTCCAAAGTATGCTGCTGATACTTAAGCATGTGAAAAAGACAATTCACAGATCTAATGGCAAGAGTTGCATAGGTATAGACTTTTTTACCCCACCTGTCCAAGGCCCTAGACTCCTTATCAGAAGGCACAGGGTTTTTAGCAATAGTAGCCTTAACACCCTTGGGACCTGGAGAAATAATTTCTGGATCAGCAGTAGGGTTTTTAAAAAGGAATTGATGAGATTCAGGAACCCTATAATACCTATCCAGTTTTCTGGGGGCAGGAGGAACAGAATTAGGAGTTAAATAATTTTCCATGAAAACATCATCCACAACTTCCAAAACTGGAGGTACAGCCAGAGGCTTATTTTGAGGCAAATCCAAAAATTCCAATTCTTTTCTTAGACTGTGGAAAATCCTGACATTCCCATTTAAAATGCTCCCTAAGGGGATTCAAAGAATCCCTAAAGGAAAAATCTTCTGGAGGGGAAGCAGAAGGGATAGGGTCCTCAGCATCAGAATCCTCAAAGCCAGAAAAAAGTTGAGAATGTCCTTCTCCAGCAGACATACTGGAAATCTCAGAATTTGAGACAGACAAAACATCAGGAGATAACTCCCTAGCCCTTTTTGAAGGGGGGGGGGGTGAGAGCCACTAATCAGGGAAAGAAGATCACCAGCCATCTTTACCAACTGGGACTGAGGCACAGGAGGGGAGGCCGACGCCTGCTTGTGAGTTGGTTTGTGGCGGGAAGGTTTACTAGCAATCCGGAGGGACTCGAGAGGCCTAGCAACTGCAGAAGTCTGAACTAAGGTAGTTGGTCTGGTTCTGGTCTCATGTCGAAAAGAAGAGGCATCAGAAGCCGGTGCCTGCAAAGCGGCTCCGGACCCAACTGAGGCGGTGACAGGCTGAAGGTCTGAAGACGAAATAGCAGCCTGCAGCATGAAGGACTCCCTAAAGATATCGGCAGTGGCTTGTGGCTGAAAATCTGCAGACTGTAGGGACTGCGAAAGCACCTCACTGACTACCGCTGTGCTGACAACCAATTTCACTGTTGCGCTGTTCGCAGATTTAATCCTAGGACTGTCACGGTCCTTGTCTTTGCATTTCTTAGGTATATCCGAAGTCGGGAGACCAAAAGACGACATACCGACGAACTTAGGCCAGACTCCGAAATGCTTATACAAAATCTTAGCTCTACGGCATATGGTACACAGGTAAAAGGAAGCACAGAGATCGCAGTTAGGGATGTCGTGCTCAAGGCCCAAACAAGTTATACAATAGGAATGGAAATCACGGTGCAGAATCTGTTTTCTACAGGCAGGACTGTTATTAACTTTATCTGACATTCGTTAAAGCAAGAAAAGAGGATCCCCAATGGGGTACTTATCTGAAGGCGTCTTCAACTTGGTAGTCGAAAAGCAAAATGAAGGTAAACGGCCAACTAGTGCGAATTGCATCTGCTTTGGGCTCCATGGCAAGAAAGACTGAGGAAATGGCGTCTGCTGCCTCCCTTTATACCTACATTTTGAGATCAGTTTTACAACTGGCGGCAGCCGACATCATACACCAAGGACTCTGGTATTCGGGCCAACTGAGGGCTACCGGGGGCCGGATAACCCCATATGTGAGGATATGTTCACCTTGGTAGTTGGAAAGCAAAACGAAGGTTAACGGCTGACCAGCACTAGTGCGAGTTGCATCTGCTTCGGGCTCCGTGGCAAGAAAGACTGAGGAAATGGCATCTGCTGCCTTCCTTTATACCTGATGTTCTGGCATCAGTTTTACAACCGGCATCAGCCGACGTTATATACCAGGGACTCTGGTAGTCAGGCCGACTGAGGGCTACCGGGAGCTGGATAACCCCATATGTGAGGACTGCAACAGTGAAACACGAAGAACATCCAAGAAGAGAGAGGAGTAGAAACCTTTTCCTCCTTGTCCTGAGGGAACAGGTTCTATGGTACCCAGCTTCAGCAGGTCTGTCAGAACCTGTGGAAGGAGAAGCTGTTGGTTTTTGGGTGGGTATGGGATGCCTCTCATGGGTGGTTTTTCTTTCCAGGAGAGGAGCAATGGCTAGCAAGCCAATCGCAGCAAGCAGTCATTTGTCTGAGGCAGGTCAGCTCGGACTCAGGTTTCAGTGGGGGGGAGAAGAACAGGTAGGGTCAGGATAGGTAGGAGGGCTGAGGTGGGCTGGGCTGCCCAGGGAAAGGGTTGAAAAAGCTGTGAACAAAGCAAATCAGTCTTTTCAACCTCTACCTTGGCAGCTTGTCTGATCAGCTTATCTGTGAATTACTGGTTTGTGTTTGAACTACGTGGGTGATCTAAGAACAAGGTAGGGGCCTTTTGTTTATTTTTGATTTAATCACAAGCTTTATTGGCATTTATCTGTATAATCTGTACTATGTTTACTTAATAGTGTAGGAAGCTTAGGGTATTATGCTTAAAGGCATGCAAGCAGTTTTTCAGCAGATAAGTAGGGGTAACTAGGGTCACCACCTGTCTCACTTTGCGAGGGACAGTCTCTCTTTGGCAGTTGTGTCCTGCAAAAAAACTGAAAAAATGGCAAATGTCCTGAGATTTTAGGACAAAATTATTTTGTACATTTATGTAATAGTTGCATAAAACAGTTATTCTGTATCTGAAACACCTAAATGTTATAAGAAACAGAATAAGCAACTAAAGTGCTACAAAAATAAGCTTTTAGTTCTGTCCTTTGTACTGGCCATGGGTATGTTTCGCCCTGCAAAATCTGACATTTGTTCCAAAAATGTCCCACTTTGGACATTTGAAAAGGTGGCAACCCTAGGGGTAACGTTGCATTGATGTCGTATGTTAATAATTGTATTTTGTTTTGCAGGCCTGTATTTTGATGCTACAAGCAAGGGTAGGAATTAAGGTTGTACTTGTAAGGTATCAAGTGAAAATTAGAACACCATAAGGGTTTTGGAAGTACTTAACCAAGGATTTGCACTGACTGAAGTAAAGCATAGTTAAAAAAAGAGAAATAACTAGGGCACATGCCCCTTGGAATGCCTGGGGTTATACATGAGACACAGGAAGTGTTGTACAAGTTTTAAAAAAAAAATTACACAGGGGGTTGATATGGTTGAGGCTTAGTTGCTAGCAGCTGAGGCCTACAGTTAGTCACATGGAAAGGCCTGTGAGCTGAGGCCTGCAGTTAGCCACAGGGCAGGGCCTAGGAATTGAGACATGCAATTAGCTACAAGGCAGGGCCTGGGAACTGAGGCCTGCAGTTAGCCACATGGCACGGTCTGGAAACTGAAGCCTGCAGGTAGCCACTTGGGGCCAGTCCTGTGAACTGAGGCCTACAGGTAGCCACATGGCAGGGCCTGGGGAGCTGAGGCTGGAAAGTAGCCACAAGGCAGAGCATTTGGAGAGGATCAGAAATAGTTGAGGGCACTCAAGGGCAGTTTGATTTAAACTATTTTATTTACATGGGACGATTTTGTATCAAAGAAAAGGCTAGTTATGTTATTGTTGATGTTTGAAGACACTTTGGTTTAAGAACATGTAGGCAGATTGCTTAAGTTACTATTTGATGTAATGGCTTTAGTTTGTGTAATTTTGTAACTCAAATCAGTTAGATTTTTGAAATGCCTGGAGATTAGGCTACAAACAGGCTAGAGGGTAAAATATGTACTTGAAGGTATCAGACTAAATTTAAATGACAGAATAGGTTTAAATTAATACCTCAAATAGGGTATACTATGGGATTAAGGCTCACTTAAGGCATGAAACACAGGCACACATGCCTAAGTGTGGCCTGGGGTTTAGTGATGAGATGCAAAAGGTTTTAGCAATAGCTGACATTGTTTTTCTTAGCAATCATTTTGCATTATTCTGCAGATATCTATTTCGAGATATTCAGGAAGATGGGTCAGGGCTATATACACTCTGATGACCTCCCTCACCTTTTTATTAGCAACCAGATGTATAAATGTGTGTATATACATATATGTATGTGTGTGTGTGTGTGTGTGTGTGTGTATATATATATATATATGTGTGTGTGTGTGTGTGTGTGTGTGTGTGTATAAGTACAGAGGTGCATGGCATCCAGAAGACAAACTGCACGGCCAAGGCATGTTTCATCTCTCAGCCCTCCCCCCAGAATAAAAATTTGCATGCCACATCCCCTTTTAGGGGTACATAGGACCAAGAATTAGTAGGGCTGATGAACTTTGCATGCAAAGTGACGCCTGTGGGGCATTCATTTATGAGGCGTTTGGCTGCTAAAGGGTCTGGGTGCACAAGGCCACACCACCGGATTAGGGCCTCACAGGGCATGAAGGAGTATTTAGGGTGACTGTGTTTCTTATTAGATTACAATGGGACAGCAATTTGGCAGGAGAGAAACAACCAACTACCGCTTCAGTGTTTACAGATGCAGCAAGGGGAATTGGCTTTGGGGGTTATTTTCAAGATCAATGGTTCAGTGTGGCATGGCCGACAAGTGAAAAGTTGGTTTAGACATTTCAGTTGCAGAGATGGAATTTTTCCCAGTAGTGGTTGCACTGGAAATATGGGGTGTGCAAATGAAAGATAGTGTGGGTTGGCTTTGCTCGGACAACAATAGCACAGTATACATAGTCAATAATCAGCTGGGGGGTAAGGGGGTGGTAGATAGGATGATGAGATATTTTATTTTAAGTGCTTAAAATTAAATGTCACAGTGAAGGCACAGCACATTCCAGGCATTGATAACTCATTAGCAGACTCCCTTTCTTGTGTGCAGTGGACCCGGTTCAGCTCGCTGGCTCCAAATGCAAAACCTTCTCCGGTTCGAGTGCCAGACCATTTATGGGATTTAAGGGCAGACGAGAATGGTGGCTAATCTGGAATGCCCTCAGTGTAAGGAAAAGGGTAAGGTGCAATAAATGCATGCAGCAATTTTTGCAGACCAGCTTATCCAGAGGCTGGAAACAAGTATAGACAATTCCACCTTACCAAATCAGGACTTACATTTTGGTAAATAAAGAAAGAGGATAGACTTTTGGAAGGGCAAGAGGCAGATTGTCAGCTCTGAATTGGTTTTATCAAGCTTTGGGTTTGAAGGATTTAGCTAACACATTTCATGTACAGACAATGTTTAAGGGCTGGGGGAAACAACCCCCCAAGAGGCCTGATAAGAGATACCCCATATGTCCAGCGGTTTTACGTAAACTGTGGCTTGTAGTTTCAAATGTTTGTTTTTCTTCTTATGAGGTAGCATTATTTAGGACTGCCTTTCTGCTGGCTTGTTGTGGGGCATTTAGATGGTCTGAAATTATTCAACCAAACAAGAAAGGTCAACGGACAGTTTTACCACTGGCACAGGTACATTTGCTGGGGGGGTGGGCACTTGTGGCTAAATCCAAAATGGATCAAGAAGGCAAAGGTCAGTGGGTAAGAGTGGTTACCCCAAAGGGTTTGGAATAGGGTCTTGACTAAAGTGCTACTAGAGTACCGCAACTACAGGGGTAGGTCAGTTGGTCCATTCTTTTGTCATCAGCAAGATGAACCTCTGACACAGTATCAGGTGAGAACAGTTTTAAAGGAGGCAATCAAGTTGAGTGGCCTAGACTCAGATAAACATACATTACATTCTTTTTGAATAGGTGCAGCCTCATTTGCACGTGCAATGGGAGCTTCACAGGCCGACATTATGAAGATGGGCAGATGGAAGTCCAATGCTTATAAAGGCTATGTAAGGTGTAAATGATTTTAACTCTTGTCCTTTATATTTCAGCTCTCACATCTTTGGATCAGAAATATATCTGGATAGTGGGTCATTCTTTAATTCGGAGACTCCATTGCTTTGTCCAGGGCAGGCAGGGCTTCTCCTTCCAAGGAGGAAAACGAGCTTCTTGCAAAGCAATTTGGTTTGGTGTATCAGGAATGCGGTGGCACCATCTCAGGACAGTACTACAGCAAGCTGCAAGAAGCGATAAATCTCCTACTGCCATTTTATTGCACCTGGGGGGTAATGATATTTGTCAACATACAATAAAAGATCTAATTGGTTTGATGGTACAAGAGGTATATTGCATGCATGAATGCTGGCCACAAGCTATTATCTGCTGGTCAGAAGTGGTACAGAAAAAGAAATGGAGGGGGGCTAGGTCCATTAAAGCTTTAGAGAGAATGAGAAGGAGAAATAATAGTTCTATGGATAAGGTGTTAAGAGACATTAACGGGTGTCGTACATTCCCCACCCTGGCATTCGGGTCTGGTGGCCAGACAGGCATGATAAGGATGGGGTTAATTTATTTGAAGAAGGTTTGGGGGCTGTTTATAAGGAATTGCAAGCTGGTTTAGCTTTGAAGGGCATTCACTTAGGATAGGTTGAGATGTGCTGGCAGAAGGGAGGAATATTCCTCCCTTCTGTGGCGGAAGACAGGAAAGGTAAGGGAGACCAAGGTAAGTGGGGGGGGGGTCACAGGCTCTTCAGCTGGACCATCCACAAGCCAGACAGCCCCAAGGGATTGTTGTCAGGGGACTTACCAGCCCGGCAATGGCTCCTTGGCAGATTGCAAGGCAGCCCAGAGGAATTGTGATGAATTGTGAAATGAAATTATTAATTATGATGTGGGTATGTTGAATCAGAAGGGCCGGATATTGACATGCTGTCTGTTGTCCTGTAGGATTAGGGGAATACTATGAAAGAAATAAAATGGCCTCCCTGACATTCCTGCCTTGCGCACATCTCATAATAATTGGCTTCTATTTGAGTAAATGGCAATAAGCACATGGCTGCGGCCATTTAATCCATCTGAGGTCTCTGTGTTTTTTATTGAATATGCAGCTTGTGGCAACCCTGAATTGTAAAGCATGAAACCTCGATACATTTATTGTCAAAGGTGCCAGGGAATGATAATGTTCTGAGTTGGTTTTGGACATGGCTCAAAGGTTGACATGGATCATTAAATGAATTATGAATACTAGTTGATATGGATCATTAAATGAATTATGAACACTATGTTAAATGTTTTATGTGAAACATCTAAAAGTCATTCTGTTGACATCAATGGCAAGGTAAGATATTGGTTCACTAAACTTTATTAAAAGCAGGTAGACCTGTACCAATCTCAGACAATGGCTGGCAAGCCAATCGCAGCAAGCCGTCATTTGTCTGAGGCAGGTCAGCTCAGACTCAGGTTTCAGTGGGGGGGAGGGTGGAGGTGGAGAAGAGGTAGGGTCAGGATAGGTAGGAGGGCTGAGGTGGGCTGGGCTGTCCAGGGGAAGGGTTGAAAAAGCTGGGAACAAAGCAAATCAGTCTTTTCAACCTCTACCTTGGCAGCTTGTCCCACCCTACCCACCCTCTCGTAAAAGCAGGGGTGTACTTGTCAGTTAGTTTAGGATCAGGTAAGGTACTTGGGGAACCCGGTGACCTACAAAGGTGATCGCACTAGGGATCGTGAAGGAATTTCCTGTTTTTGCCCACTGGGTTTTTCAGGTTTTCGCCTTCTCCTCCAGGTAAGATAGACAGATTAGGCTAGATTGTCGCAGTCATGTAAGCAGAAGACAGGAAAGGTAAGGGAGGCCACGGGAAGTGGGGGCAGGTCACAGGACTCTTCAGCTGGATCTCCCACACACCAGACAGCCCCAAGGGATTGTTGTGTGGGGACTTA
The DNA here is from genome assembly GCF_019279795.1 of Protopterus annectens. Classification (NCBI taxonomy): domain Eukaryota; kingdom Metazoa; phylum Chordata; order Ceratodontiformes; family Protopteridae; genus Protopterus; species Protopterus annectens. The sequence continues at coordinate 1,023,054,465 of NC_056744.1, forward strand.
CCAGCTTGGCAATGGCTCCTTGGGAGATTGCAAGGTGGCCCAGAGGAATTGTGAAATGAAAAAGCTGTTATGATGTGGGTATGTTGAATCAGAAGGGCAGGATATCGACGTGCTGTCTGTTGTCCTGTACGTTTAGGGGAATGCTATGAAAGAAATAAAATGGCCTCCCAGACATTCCTGCCTTGCGCACATCTCATAGTAATTGGCTTCTATTTAAGTAAATGGCAATAAACACATTGCCGCGGCCATTTAATCAATCTGAGGTCTCTGTTTTTTATTGAATATGCAGCTTGTGGCAAACCTGACTTGTAAGGCATGCAACCTCGATACATTTATCGTCAACGGTGCCAGGGAATGATAATGTTTTGAGCTGGTTTCGGATATGGCTCAAAGGTTGATATGGATCATTAAATGAATTATGAACACTAGTTGATATGGATCATTAAATGAATTATGAACACTATGTTAAATGTTTTATGTGAAACATCTAAAAGATCATTCTGTTGGCATCAATGGCAAGGTAAGATATTGGTTCACTAAACTTTATTAAAAGCAGGTAGAGCTGTACCAATCTCAGACAAATATCCTTTTTCTATTACGAAGAGTACCCATTGGTTGCCAGAAGGGGAGGCAGTGGGTAAGGCGTGCTGAGAGCGGAAGGGGGGCAAGCCAGTCACGCAGTGTTGGGGCCTCCTCTGTCCTGAAAGGGTTGCCTAGGCTGAGGATGCGGGGCAGCAGGTCTGGACGTGCTGGGTTTTCTTGCACCTCTTCTATATCTGGAAGAGGAAGAACCCGTCTGGGTAGTGTTTTGCCTCACAAAGGTGGCTTTAGCTGGATAGTTTCTGTAGTACTTGAGAATGGGGGACACCAGTAAATGTTTTATATCCTGCAATTCCTTACTTTATTCTTACAGATTCTTAAAAAGATCTGCAGATTGTTTTCTGAAAAGGAAATTGTTATCCAGGGGGGCATCCAGGATCTTTGACTTGAAGTCTTCTTGGAGATTCTGAAGTCTCAGCCAGGAGTATCTCCTGAGAACAGAAGCAGATGCTGCAGAGTGAGCAGAGGCTTCTGCAGCATCATAGCTGCATCTAATCGAGTAACTGGCTACCTGTGTAGCCATAGAGAGTTTGGAGGAGATGTCAGCATTAATGGGGCTGTCAGGAATAGAGGCCAGCATGGAGGAGGCTTGAGATACCAAGTCCAGAGCATATTTAGTTATATGTGTCTAATAGTTAATGGCTCTGAAAGCCAATGTGGAGGATGTGTGTACCTTCTTACCAATCCTATCCATAGATTTGCTGTCATTATCAGTGGGTAGGAGTGAGGTGGAGGGAAGGAGTCTGGATTGCTTATCAGGGCAGGTGGCAATCACTGCCGAGTCTGCCAAGGGTGGTTTGACTAAGAATTATTGCTTGTCAGGCACCTTGTAGAAGCAATCTGGCTGCTTGGGGGCAAGGTGGCTGAGAGTCTGGGGCCTCAGATGCAAAAGTAAAGGCATCCAGGTATGCAGGTAGAACTGGAGGAACAGCAGAAAGGGAGGGTAATTCAACTTGAAGAAGCTCAAAATACCTCTTTTGGGTGTCAGACATTTGTGAGGTATCACATTTGAAATAATCTTTCATCTTGGTGATGGTCTCACCAAATGTAATATCCTTAGGGGGTGAATCCCCCTCAACTGATTCCTCATCAGGAGAATAACACTCCTGGGGACATGCAATTTGGGAGGTGTAAGATATGGAGTTCTCCGAGGAGGAAAAGGAAGTATCATGCTCCTCTTCCCTAACCTGAGATGTCATGGGGGAGGAAAGAGGCAGAAGCAGGCCTAGGACTGAGCAAAGGTAGAGTAGTGGAGGATGAGGCTGAAGGCCTAAGGACCATAAAGGCCTGCATCAGGGAAGAAGTGAAGGACTGCCAATCAGGAAGGCCTTTTGCTGTGGCAGAGGCATGCTTGGTTTTCTGTTTCTTTTTAGCCAGGGTGGACTTTGGAGCTAGCCTGGAATCAGGTTTAGTTGGAACCGTATCTGAACTCAGGATCCCAGTCGGAGGTACCACAGATTCTGGTTCCCCTTCGATCTCGATGGTAGTCAGGGTCTGGGTTGGCTCCATGGACAATGGCTTCCCCAAAGATAGTCGTTGAAGTTGACAGATCCGCCATGCGCCCCTCAGCTCCTAAATCGGCAGCTGGCGGGGTGTCCGGTAATGAAGCGGCAGGCGAAGGCCTAGGAAACTTGGGCTTCTTACACTGAGGTTCTGATGTGGCTTCTGAGGCGGGATCCATTCTTAGGGCTAACCGCTTATGGCGCTGGTTTTCTAAGCAGAGGTTTAGTGTGGCCAGAAGGCTGCGTAGGGTCTTTGGCACACATGATTGACAAATGAAGCAAGTAGAATGGTCGTGCTCCGGCCTAAGTAAAAAAACACACTTATCATGGGCATCTTGATGGGGTATCTGACGCCCACATTGGCATCTACCATTTTTACCTGACATCGGCTATAAATTGCTACAACAAACCAAGCCTAAGCAATAACAATCAGATATGAAAAACCAAAAACCCAACAGGTTACTTAGCTTTATTGAGACGTTTGATGAGAAGGAGCGAACACACGATGCATTGGTCTGCGGCTGAAAAGTTCTGAGGATTGTGCGTGCAGACGTCACATTTAAGGCCCCTGGTTTATAGCCTTACATGTGACAACCCACGCAGCTGCAGCTGCAACAGCCAAGCTGAAGCTTTTGTATAGGAGCTGACGTATGAGTCACCTGAGGGCAGGAAATCCCACAACAAGAATACTGCAACATAGGAATAGAAGGACATCTGGTGGAAACAAAAAAAGTCTGATCTGAAATGTCACTATCGTGTTGGTACACAAATAAACGAGTCTTCGTGGGTTCTGTTTAAACAGCTTTATTCAATACAAACACATTACTGTAAAGCTTATTTGACTACGACTAAGTAACTTATAAACAAACTAACTGCTGTGATCACACGTTTGCGCACAGGTTGCTTCTTCAAAATGGCACTAGGGTTTGCATGTGTCTGGAGTATATACATGCACGTACAGCCCTGCACGCTTCCTTAAAGACATAGCACACACTACACTCTGATCTACATCTTCCCTCTTTGAGAAATAGATCATACAATTTGTCATGATATATTTAGCATGCAGAAATTAGAAATAATCTAGAGACATGCATTATACAGAACTAAGTACATATGTATATACAATCAAGTCCATCTTGCTGTGTACTTCACACTAGACTTGGAAACGCATCCATATCATGTGACATAAAATTGAGAAACAGTTTTAGCAACTGGAGCAGTCTCTGCAAAATGGTTGACCTGTGGAATGTTTGAATTACTCTCTGGAACAGAATCAGACTTCTGAACACATACTGGTCTGGAAACAGTCTGACTCAGTTTTTGACTTAGAATCTGCATCACAGATACAATGGTGTGATTGCAATGGTGATGACTCTGGTACAGGAAGATGATGTCTACAATTCCTTCTATACTCTACACCCCCAGAGCTTACCCAATAAGATCTCAGCTCGGCACAGATGCCTGTTATCTGTCCTATTCAATCAAAACCTTCTGTTGTCTAGATTCATACCGTCTCTCCTTCCTTCGAGTGAAGTAATCAGCTCGATCTGTTATAACTAGATTTCTGGATATTACACTTCCTCAACAGCTGCGCCTTGATGGTTTGATTGTTCTTAGAGTTAGACTTCAACAAACTTGATGAAACAGGTAGAGCAGTTCTAGTTTGTCTGGAAAGTAGTCTTTGACCAGGTGAGCCAAGAATATCATCACAAGGTATGTTTCTGAGATTAAGAATACATTGGTATTGTCACGTTTTGACATTAAGTAATTGCTTTGCACTCTGTGCTACACATTCAGCTAGACCATTTGAATGAGGATATTCAGGACTACTAGTGACATGTACAAAGTCCCATTCTCTTGCAAATTCCTGAAACATCTGGCTAGTAAATGGAGTACCATTGTCAGAATAAAGTTTGTGAGGACTACCATCAACTGAAAAATGATGTTTAAGCTTACTGATAACAGCGGTTGAGGTTAAGTTTGGTACCAAATCAATCTCAAACCAGTTTGAGTAAGTCTACCAAAACAAATAGTGTTGATTATTCCATTCAAAGATATCACTTGCAACAGTAGACCAAGGTAGTTCAGGTATTTTATTTAGCTGAAGTGGTTCCTTTTGCAAATGTGCTTTGGTACTATTACATATCGAACAAGAAGAAAGAACACTATCAATGTCTTTTGATAATGAAGGCCAAAATACTAGTTCTCTTGCCCTTCTCTTAGTGGATAATAAACCTGAGTGGCCACGATGCAAAATCTGAACACATTCATGCTGTAATGAAGCAGGAACAACAATGTTAGGACCTTTGAAAACAATACCATCTTCCATCAACAATTCATTTCTGCAAGGAAAATATGGTTGCACCGCAGGTGATGCACTACATTGTTTTGACATTGATGTAGTGATTGAGCTTTTGTGAAATTAGATCAGTCATAGTGTGATCTCTCAACTCAAGTCTAGTGGTGGAAAAATTATGCACTGACATAACATCAAAGTCAAAATCTTCAGCATCAAGGAGTTCTGTTGTACTTCTAGGCAATCTGGATAAAGTATCAGCCAGATAAAGCAATTTACCTTTAGTGTAGACCATTTTGAAATTGTACTTTTGCAATTTGAGCATCATTCTTTGTAATCTTGCCAGAGCAGAATGCATCGGTTTCTTTAGAATAGTACCTAGAGGCTGATGATCAGTTTCAATTGGAATAGCTTGACCATAAATATAATTGTGAAACTTGGAACATGCAAAAACTATTGCTAGAAGCTCTTTCTCAATTTGAGCATAATGCATCTCTGTTTGAGTAAGTGTGCTAGATGCATAGGTTACTGGTCTGCCTTCTTGTAGATTAACTGCACCAAGACCAAAAATAGAGACATCATAGGATAGGACAACTGGTTTATTCACATTATAGTACATTAATGTGGGGGTGGGGGGCACAATTTTTGGCTTAAGGTCATTAAACACCTCCTGATGATGTAACCATGACAATACATTTTTTCATGTTAGCTCTCTTAACGGTGCTGTCAACTCATTGAAATCTGGTATAAACTTGCCCAAATAGTTGACCATACCCAAAAAACGTTGTAAACTCACATTATCTGGTGCTGACATTTCTAAAATAACTTTGTTTGGTCGGGTCGGGTCAGGTTTTACTTGTAAACAAATGCCCTACGTAGGTTTCTTCTGGAAGTCTGAATTTAAACTTCAGAGGACTGAGCTTCAAATTTACTTCACATGCTCTGTCTAGAACTTTCTTGAGGTTTCTGTCATACTCTGCTTTGCCACTGCCTACAGCTAGTAGACAGTCTACTATTATGGCACAAGGATAACCTGAATAAATTTGTTCCACTGCACGTTGAAAAATTTCACTTGCAGAATTTATTCCAAATGACATCCTTAGAAATCTGTATCTATCAAATGGGGTACTAAAAGTAGTTAGAAATGAGGATTTGCGATCAAGCATCACTTGTCAAAATGAACTCTTTGCATCCAAAACAGAAAATAGTGGCATTTGGTATTAGAGCTGCGACTTCCTCAACTGCGCGCATTGGATGATATGGCCTCTTTAATGATTTTCTCAAATCTCTAGGGTCAATGCATATTCCGATTTCATCTGTGCCTTTCTTGTGAGCAGCTACCATGGATGACACCCGTTCAATTGGTTCTGTGACTGGACAAATCACACCTTGCTGCACCATCTTATCCAACTGAGCTTTGGACTTTATCGTGCATATCTACTGGAACTCTTCTTGCTGGTCTGACCACTGGAGTGACTTTGAGGGCTAATTTCATTGAATACACAACTAGAAGCTTGCCCAACTTGTCATCAAAAACATCAGCATACTCTGAGAAACTGTCTTCTGCAAAACTCAAACTTGGAACTGCACTCACATGATGAACTTCTATAGCAAAAGAAAGCAGATTAATTCTCAAGCTATCTATGGGACCTAGTAAAGATTGCACTGGTCGTCTGACTACATACAATAATAACTTGTAACAATTCTCAGCCAAATAACAGGGAAGTATTAGTGAACCTTGTCTGAATTTCCTCACCTCTAGAAGCAACATGTCTCACACTGCTGGCTAAATTAAGTTGTTTGTTGGTTCTCACTTTTGCAAATGTATTTGCTGATATAATATTACACTTTGATCCAGTGTCTACTTTGAGCTCTGTGGATTTCCCTTGTACATTGGTAACCATTTGAAATGTCGAGTCTTGAAATGCAAAGCCTGGATGGCTGAAAGAACAGACATATATACCAAGTTTGAGATGCCATTTGTCGGAATATTCCCTTTCCTCCATGGTGCGGCGATCTTAGAGTTGGTATAGATAAGTGGGTGAGGTGGGGGCTTGTCCTGCTGCAAAAAAAAAAAAACTTTTAAGGAGAAAATCAATTTTCAAGATTCAGTCTTCTTCGGGTTTTCGCCCCCCCAGCTTTTTGGCACTCGGCATTTCAATAGGGAGCTCATACATCTTGGCCTTGGGGATGCTTCCCTATATTATATATGTTAATGAATGATATTCTGTGCACATGCTGTGTATATAGCCTACATAGGTGTAACAAAATACTCTAATGTGTGCGAAGATAAGGGATCTGCATGATGAAGTTTACTGTGTTTGTGTGTGTGTGTGTGTGTGTGTGTTTGGATGCACATTATTATTTGTAGTTCTTTTCTGTGGAGCTACCAAAGTTGGTAAACACATGTAACTTTTACAGGGCTGCTTTGCCTGCATATTCGCCTTAGTTGCATATTCACGTCCGGGAATACTGAAGATACTTCATGCGTCTTGGACCTAATGCTGAACATGACATACCTTGGGGTATTACATATCTGTCGCATTTGGAAATGTTATGCACCTGTATATTCATCCTGTATATATAGGTAGTTTTTTTATGTGTGTTAGTACCATATTCCTGTCTAAGTGGGACCAGGCTTGTCTTGTGCTTGCATATGAAGCTCAGTCTACAGCTGCTAAATACATTGCTACATAAAACTTTTCATGTTTGCTCAGAATAGTTGCTGCATTCTGATGACATATGGTTTTGGAGTACTGCACTGAACAGTTTTTTTTTAATGCTATAGGATATAGGTTGGCATATGGGTGTATGACACATTCATATGAGGAGCAAGAGTACACTTGATACTTGTTTGGGATGTGTAGTATGAAATTTATGCTACAGGATATACAGTAGGCATAAGGGTATATGACACATTTGTATGATGTGCATGAGTAAACTTGATGCTTGTTTGGGATTTGTAGCATCAAATGTATGCAACTCTAGTTGGACTTTTGAGAAGTAATGCTCTAGGTAATGCTGTGGGGTCAGGTATATTTTATAGATGTCCAGCTGTACTGTATAAGCCCTTATATCAGTCTGATTGGCTGCCTTTTTATACTCCTCTCAAAGTTGAGCAACAAACATAAATAGCTACCTACAGCAGGTGCCCATGTTAGTTAGCATGTATAAGGAGTATATAAAGTCGGTGTTATATGTCTCATAGGTAAACTGCAGAATTCACTATGTGTTGTAGTTAACCAATGCATTCATATGCCATCCTTTACACTGCGATCCGAAGATTATTCAACAAAGGAGACCAAGGACACTGAGGATCGACACCAGTGAATCATCGGGTGACTCACGTCCATGACTGACTCTACACAAAGGTTGAAGTGTTGAGGTACCGAGTGTGGCCAACTGCCACCAGGGTGTGCGTGTTGTGAAGAAAGCATTTGAGGGTGGTGGCTCCTGGATTTCACTAGATGAAGGACACAATGGCAAAAATCTTGCAAGTGTTGGAGGCTCACACTACTGAGTAATAAGAGTCAAAGAGTTGATTGCCTGTTACTTTGGGACAGAGACACATGACATGATCTACCTACCTGTGTGTACACTACTGCAATGTCCCCACACCTGTGTGTGGCTATGAGATGCCTATCCAAACACAGGCAATACTCACTACTACTGTAAAATTTGAGATCTGCATCTAACTTTCTAGTGCTGTGTGCCACTTGCATTGTTTGCGTGCAGTGCACGACCTCTACACCGAGTACACCCATGCCATATTTGCATGGATAACAATCCAGCCTGTATGCATCTGTCTTCAGGTGCTGCTATGCAGAACATTCCTTGTGTGTGTGTGTGTGTGTGTGTGTGCACAATATTTGTCATGTAGTCTTGTGATGCAGCAGCTGACTGCAGGACAATTAGTAATTGGAAGCATTAGTTTTTGGTCTTTTTTCACATCTCCATGTAGATTGTATATGCTGCAACATTGCACTAGGCTTGTTGTTGAGGCTTTATGCTTGGGTCCCATGTCACCCACATGTGAATGTGTCTTTGCATTTCTGTGACATACTGTACTATTTTGGGGTATGTCACAGACTGGTAGGCCACACTGTTACATGAATCTGTCAGTTCGACATTGTTCTTCTGCAACAGTTGTGCCTGTAGATGCCTAGTGGTGTGGGTTCAGAGTGAATACACCTATGAATATTTCTAGGGGACATCAGTACTGATTCAGTGTTGACATGTATGGTCATTGTCTTGGCACCCGCCTCCTGTGTTAATTCCCATTATTTGTTGAACCATCCTTCCAGTAACATTACCCACCCACTGTCTGTACAGCAGCAATGCTTTGCTATACTCTGTATATTGTCCTGTCTTGTTTGCTGGGTTTGTCTTGCACATTTGCTTTGTGCTTCCTTCTTTTGGTTTGCTCCTTGTCATCTCTTTTTCAGTGCTTACTATAGCCATCCATACTCTCTATTACGAATAGTGACTATCCTGCTAAAAAAGAAGTGACCCTTCCCTCACGTGACTGCTGCCGTCTGCTTAAGACACCTACCCCCTTCTTCTGTCCTATATCCCAGGTCTATGTTCAGCTATAGAAAAGACAGATCCGGGAATGGCTATGGCCATTTTTCGAAGTTATACATGTTCAGTAATTTTCTGTTTAGATGTTTTATGTTCGATATTTAACCTTTCATGGATCTGTCTTTTTGATAGCTGAACATGGACCCCTATATACCCCCCTCTGGTGTTGGCTACGAGTTGCATTGTGTGTTTCAACCACTTGCTCCTGGTCATTATCACCCAAATTATTAAAATATATATTTCATTGTGTTTGATAGTGGTCTGTATGTATCATGAGTCACTTTGGTTGTCAACTTCTTCCATGTGTGCAGCACAGCTCTGTTTGTAAACGTATTGCTCAGTTACATACATGTTTGTGTACTTCAGTGTACTGTCCAAGATTCAGTAACATTCTTGTTATCAGTAGACATGCTGTGGGATCATTTCCGTTTATCAATGTACCTTACGTTATGCAGTGATGGCCTGCCTTGCAGGGAAAAAAAGTTTTGATTCCATGTGATCTTATTAGGTATTTTCTTTATTTTGCATATGAATACTTATAAACACCTTTATTAAATTATCACTTAAGACAGAAACAAATGGTCATTAACAGAAAAGAAAACAAACCATGTTAACATGTTTTAGCATTTACATACATTATACATCACATCTTTTTTTCCTTGTAATTATCAGTCCAACATTATATAAACCGCTGAATTCCTGCCTTCCCTTAAACCTCACTCCTCCTACTCCTGAACATTATTCTGCATGTATTGTTCCCACAATTTCCATTTATTTTTATGTAATTTGCTCCTTCCGTTTTCTAAACATCCCTCTTACAGTTCTTTTATCTCTTTTACAAAATTCAGTACTTCAAACACAGTTGGTTTAGGCACTGATTTTCATTTTCTAATAACTGCTTTTTGGCCTTACTATGTCTAGGCAATTCAGATCCTGTGTCCCAACTCAAAAGAATCTTTTCCTTAGTTAAGCCCTTGCTCATCTACTATTTCTGACAGAGTACTCTGAAGGGAATTTTTAAAATCCGCCAACTCTTTACAGTCTCAAAACATATGCTCCCAGTTACCTCTTTCACTCCAATCACACCTCCAACATTTGCTATCTACCTTAGGAAAAATTACTTTAAGTCTGCTGGGGGGGGGGCATAAAAGTACCTATGCAAACATTTCTAAGTAAAGAGCATATACCTTCTGGACTTTATTTCACACTTAAGGGCCATAAATATGTCCTCCCATGGTTCTCTTGTAAATTGTTTTTCCCGTCTCTTCCTAATCTTTTTTAAACGTCTCTGATTCTTATAGTTGTCATGCAATACTTAATATGCTCTACTAATTATGCCTTCTTAACAGCAGCTTTTGTTCTAGATTCAACTAAAACCCCCACCAGAGCAAGTCTTTCATTTAAGATCCCCCATTCTTTTCTATTTGCCTATACTCTGGTATTCATCCCTGGTACGGAAAGCAGTCTCTTGCCTGCAGTCCAAATGTCTTCTTGGCCTCAGTCTCACTCTATTATCTTTCCCTCTCTAGTTAATTGCTCAAAATACTTTGGTTCCTTTGACAGTTTTCTCCAATAAATTCCAGCCCCCTCCTGCCTATTTTCTGTATCCCTACTTGCAGTCATCCCTATTGGCAAAATCTCCATTCTTGTGTTGGCTTTTTTCTTGGAATACTTTCTGCTATTGTATGAATATATATTTATTATGTACAATTATTCTCCTTAAGGATCTGCAATCAAAATACTACTTTCTCTCTACTTCATGAACTTCTCCCCTGCTTCAGTATCATCCCTTTCTATTTTGAATTATAACCATCTGCTTGTGTTGTGTATATGAGGCTTAAATGTGTAGCTCTAAAATATCCCTTCATATCAGGTAATACTAAACCATCTTGTTCTCTTATTCCCACTTAACTCTTCCCCTCTTCCCCTCCCAGATAAATTACTTCAACTCTTTATTAATTATTATCCTCAACTTCTACTTCTCATCTGGTTGATAAAAATATGCCTGACCCAAATATAAAAATAAATGTATTATGTACTCAGCATAACGATAGACATGTGTTGTCTCCTTCCATCCTTCCTCAACAGATGGATCTTTGGATCAGAGCCTGATCCATCTTTGGCCACTATCAAGCTTCTTACCCATAATCCCCTTGTAATTAGCAGGTTACCTCAGACTGAGTTTGCTGACAATACTAGAAACAGGGCATATTTCCCAAAATGTAAAAGGAGACTTTACAGAAAGGCCAGACAACAGGACATAAAGAGAAGAAGAAACCAGCTGTTATGCATTGGCTTGAAAATAAGATCTGTGGTAACTAGAGGTAGCTCAGAAAGGTCACTTGAGGAATAAATAAAAGGAATAATAAGTAGGGGGAAGGAGAAACAGTGGTTGAGAAAGGATGGAAGCAAACACAGACCTGTTGTTATGGTGAGTATATAACTTTCGTATCTGACATCTGTTACATCTGTTCCTCAACAGATGGGACAGAGTCTCTAGCTATCATAACTCTTGAGAGGTCTCATGAAAGGTATTCCAGAACAGAGCTGAACCAAAGGAGGTCCCTGTAAGTCCAATTTATAATATGAAATAAATGTATGAACCTTGGACCAAGTAGCAGCAGCACATATGTCATCAAGGGGTACACTGGAGAAGAAGGCTGGAGAAGAAGCTACACCTCCCAAAAAGTGAACCAGAGGAGATTTGGATAAAGACAAACTCTTTTCTTTGTAGACATGAGAGATAGTCAGAAAGCCAGTGGGCAGAGCGACTTGGACACTTCCTTACCCATCTTAGCTGAAGAAGGATGGAAATAATTGATCAGTCTTCCTGATTATTTTGGTTCCATGTAAATAGAAATGTAACTTACAGTGCACATCCAGCAAGTGTAACATGTATTCGCCTTTGCTGGAAAAATTTGGAAAGAATACTTGAAGGTCAATTGATTGGCTGATGACTTAGAAGCCACTTTAGGAAGAAAGGATGGGTTAGGTGTCCTATATCATCGTTGCAGAATTCTTTATTACAGGGATCTGCTGCCCAGGGCAGCCCAATGTTTGTCCAGTATACAAAAGCCTTATGATCTTGTATGTGGCATACATCACACGTACTCCCCGCACAGGATGTACTGCATAAAAGTGACACATGAACATGATTACCCAGAACTTCTTTGCCACCAGTCTGAATGCCATTATTGCTTGTTGGTCTGAATGCCTTTTTGCAATGCTGAACACTTAACTGTCAGGCATTATGGTTGACTTCATCTCCAGTCTTTGCCTGAGGACATTAAGACTGAGTTGTTTGATGCTCCTAGTCTCTTCAAGAAAAAGGCACAGCCTAGTAGGACCTTAAACATATTTTTGTTTCTCCTATCACTAAGTTCCAGAGGAATTACCCTTCTAGATATACTTTTGTCTGCAGGCAACCCCGCCAGGCCTCCAAGGGCAAAAAGGGAGGTAGGCGAGTCTCCCCTGCTAAGGCTTCTCAGACTTCTATAGCCCAGAAACCTCCTTTATCTGATAAGCTTGCTTCTATATGACAATTTGCCCCCACCCCTTCTCTTAGACCAGGTTCATTTGTCCTTTTGGCTTTCCCTTAATTTTTTTGGGAAAAAATTGAGTCAGGGTCCTTCTGAGCCTGCAGATTCTTATTCTTTGCAACATTGTACCTGGATGACTGACTGTTACTGGCTCTTCCTTTTGCTCAGAGGGTTTCTGAGCTCCAGGTCCATATGGCCATTCCTCCTTTTTTGTTTTTTCACAAGGACAGGTTGTCCAATCACACTAATCCTGATTTTATGCCCAAGGTAGTAAATGAGTAGGTAGTAAATGAGTTGTCCTTGAATCAGTGGGTACAACTCCATTCTTTTTTCCCTTCTCCTCAGTCTGCTAGTGACAGGGTCTTGTATACTTTGGATCTGCACAGACAGCTCAGGTGCTATTTGGATAAAACTAAGGCCATTTGTACGTCTTACCAGCTTTTTGTTTCCTTTCATTACAGGACATTGGGTTTGGCTGTTTCTAAGCAAACCATCTCCTCCTGGACATTTTTTCTCTATTCGTTTAATGGAAAATCTACCCACTTCTGTTAGAGAGCATTCCACTAACGCTGTTGCCTCTTCTGGTGCTTTCTTCATGGGATTGGACACCAATTCCTTCCTTGAAGCTGCTACTTGGGCTTCACTGTATACCTTTACTAAGCATTATAAGTTGGATATGGTTTCTAGGGCCACAACAGGTTTTGCTAGAGCCATTTTGTATGGGTTTGTTGAGGGCTCTTTTCAGTGTTTCACCTCCAATTCTGTTTCTTGAGCCTTCTTTTTTACTCTCCCTACAGTAAAGAGTACTGCAACAGTGATATAGAAGGACATAGCAAAGGTGTGTAAAATCTTACCTTAACAGTAGATGTCTTCCACACTGTTACAGTATTCGCTCCCTCACTCCAACCCCCTCTTGTTTTTTCTAGCTTTTGTTTTGGATTCCCTTCTGGCTGAGGGTCTGTCCTTTTTCTTCTGCACTTCTCCTTCTGGATGTGCATGGCCTCCTTTGTCTTATGGAGACTGTTCTCTACTGGGGCAATTCAGTTCTGGATAACTGCATCCGTAGGTCACTTTTATGCCGTATGTCCTGTGCGGGGAGCATATGTGTGACGTACGGCACATACACAATAATAAAGTTTTGGTATATTGGCCGAACGTAAGGCTGCCCTGGGAGGGAGATCCATATAGTAAAGAATACTGCAACTACTCTTATGGTAAGATTTCACACAACTGTACTTTCTCAAAGATACACTATTTTTGTGTAAGATCAGACAGGGAGGTTTTGAAGATAACGCATGGGATTCAGAAATTCTCCTGGCAGATGTGATATCATGGAAAAAAAGAAGTTATGTACTCACCCTAACGTTCCATGTGAGTTGTTCCATCTCGTCTTCATTCTTCACTGATGAGTTGGGTGCCAATCCTCGGCTCCGACGTGGCCGATTAGCAAAGCTCAAAGATTACCAGTAGCTTAAGTCCAAGCCCCTGACCCCATGATGCATTGCTGGAATTACCTCAGATCTTGTTTGCTGCGTGTACCATATCCTAGTAAGAGGACTAATCTCCCCAGATAGGAAGAAACTTTGAATAACCAGGATGAAGTCAATCTTCAGGCCAACCGTCAGCCAGGCGGGGGAAGGAGGGAGGGACGTGAGAATGAAGGCGAGATGGAACAGCTAACATGGAACGTTATGGTGAGTACATAACTTCTTTATGTGAAGTTGTTCAATCTCACCGTTCATTCTTCACTGATGGGTAGCGCCCCTAGCACCCTAAATCCTGGGTGGCTCACAGGAGTACATTTTTCAGAACTGTAGAACCAGAGGAAGCCCTGTCCCTGGAGGCCTTGTCCACTTTGTAATTAGTGATAAAAGTGTGAGGCTTAGACCAAGTGGCTGCAGCACAGATATTGTCAAGAGGTAACTTGGCTTGAAAGGCAGAAGAAGTAGAGACTGCTCTGGTTGAATGCGCCTTCACTTTATGCAACAAAGACCTATTAGCAGATGAGTAAGCGTTGGTGATGCAATCTGAAAGCCACTTAGAAAGGGTCTTTTAGCCACTGGTCTACCTTTTTTGGCTTCAGAGAATGAAACAAAAAGCTGGTCTGACTTTCTGAAGTCTTTTGTTCTGTCCAGATAATATCTAAACTGTCTGTGAACATCAAGTCTGTGCAGCATGTATTCTAATTTGTTGGTATGGTTGGGGAAAAAAAATGGGCAACTCAATAACTTGATTGATGTTTGTCTCAGAACATACTTTAAGCAAAAAAGAAGGGTTAGTCCTAAGGGATACTCTGTCAGAATGAAAAATCATATAGGGGGGCTTGACAAATAATGCCTGAAGCTCTGACACTCTGCGGTTAGAAGTAATGGCCACTAGAAAATAGTTTTCCTCGACAGAAACCAGAGCTCACAAGATGATGCTGGTTCGAAGGGAGAAAGAAGAATACGGGAAAGCATGAAATTCAAGCTCCAGGGAGAATAAGGAGTCTTCACTGGAGGTCTCATGGGAAAGGTACCTTTGAGGAAGGCCTTGGATAACTGGTGTTGCATAATATTCAGTCCATCAATACCTAGATGGAAATTAAATACAGCTGCTAAATGGACCCTAATGGTAGCAGCTGCAGCTCCTTTGTGAAAAATCTCGGTCAAGAATTCATGAATGGATGACAATGGAGCTTGGTAAGGATCAAGGTTTTTGTTAGAAGCCCAAATGGAAAATCTTTTCCACTTACTATGATACAATTTTCTGGTGGAAGGTTTGTGGGAAGCCAACAAAATTTGACTTGTGTCATCTGAAAGATTATGAAGCCTGGCTATATGGGGAACTGGAGCAGCCAAGCAGTTAGCTTCAATGACTGCAAGGGAGGATGGAGGTCCCCTGATGAGTGTGTCAGAAGGTCTGGAACTGGGTCCAGGGTCCATGAATCTTCCAAGAGATGATGGTAAAGAAATGGAAACCAAATCTGCCAATACCAATGAGGGGCTATAAGAATGACCGTCCTTCCCAGCGACTTCGCTTTCTGTACAAATTTTGTTATCAGTGGAATTGGGGGAAATGCATAGAGGAGACCCAGGGGCCAATCGTGTACGAGTGCATCCCTCGGGGGTTATCCCGGAGGGGGGGATCAGGGCAAAGTAGCTTCTGCATTTGGTGTTGATGTGGCTGGCAAAAAGATTGCAGCAAGGCTGGCCCCATTTGCGGAAAATCCTGTCCGCAATCTCCTGTTTGAGGGACCACTCATGTGGCAACAATATTGCCCTGCTCAGCTTGTCCACTATCACGTTGGAACTCCCCGGGATGGGCATTGCCAATAGAAAGCTCTGGAATGACACAGCCCACTGCCAAACTCTGAGGGCTTCTTGGCAAAGGGGGTAAGACTTGGTCCCGCCCTGTTTGTTCAAATAACAGACGACTGACATGTTGTCTGTCTGTATGGCAATTGTCCATTGAGGGAGAGAGTCCTGAAAGTACTGCAACGCCAGAAGTACCGCTCTCATCTCTAGGACATTGCTATGCAAATGTGACTCTTGATCCGTCCATGTGCCTTGGGCAGTCCTTCCCCGAAAATGCCCCCCCCCACCCTATCAGGGAAGTGTCCGTGGTCACAGTGGCTACTGGAGGGGTAAGTACAAAGGGGCGTCCTATTGCAACATGTAGAGACGTCAGCCACCACTGAAGATCCCTCTTGTAAGAGTTTGTAATCAGAATCATATGGTTCATTGGCAACTTCTGGAACGACCACAGAGTGAACAGGAGCCATTGAAGAATCCGCATATGCATCCCGGCCAGTGGAATGGCTAAAATTGCTGCCTCAATCAAACTTAGTACGTTCAAGACCTCTGCAGCTGGAGCTCAGTTCTTTGAAACCAGTGAAATGATGTGTTGGCGAAGAATTGATACCTAACGTAGAGTGGCGGTTGACGTGTCTAACTCTGCCCCTATAAAGACGATATGCTGCGATGGCGACAAGGCAGACTTTTCGAAGTTGACCATAATGCCCAAGTGGTTGCAGAGTGTCAGAGTGGATTCTGTTGCCTGAATCAGATGATGCCTAGTGGTGGAGTTAAGGAGCCAATCATCTAGGTACGGAAACACCTGGAATCCTAGACGCCTCAGGTGAGCCGTAACCGCTGCCATACATTTGGCAAACACTCTGGGGGCTGCAGTGAGACCAAAGAGCAGGGCTCGACACTGGTAGTGACTGGCTCCCAGCCGGAAACACAAATGATCTCTGGACGGTCTGGCCATTTTTGTGTGTTAGTACGCATTCTTGAGATAGATCGAGCACATCCAATTGTCCTTCCCCAAAAAGGGGAGTATGGACTGAAGCGTGACCATCCGAAACTTCTCTTTTTTTACAAATTGGATCAGTCTGCTGAGGTCCAAAATGGGTCTCCAGTCCCATTTTCTTTGGAACCAAAAAGAATCTTGAGTAAGTTCCAAATCCTATTTGGTCTGCTGGGACTGGATGGATGACTCTTTTTTTCTAGCAACTTGCGGACCTCTATGGTTGCTTGTTCCCTGTAACTGGGTGGAAAGTCCGGGATTCTTTTGACGAGAATGGGTGGAGCGGAGAACGGTATAAAATACCCTCTGGAAATGATGCTTTTTACCCATCTGTCGTTTGTGATATCTAACCAGGCTTCTGGGTACAAAGATAAGCGTCTCCTAACCGCCTCCAGAGCAGGGCAGTCGGGCCACCTCTCAGGAGCGCTGAAATGATCTCTGTCACCCTGGTGTTGCAGACCCCCTCTGCCGCGAGGGCGGCGTCTTCCATTATTACCCCCTCCTCTGCCCCTGGAGGGGAGTTCTTCATGTGTGTCCTGAAAGGCTCCGTGGACTTTTCGGAACCACATCTTCCCTCCCCTTTGGCCTTTGGGAAAAGGCCGAGTAGGGGTGGAAAAATGGACTCCGACGGCAGACAGAGTCTTTCCCTCCTGTTCACACCTAGTCAATGTTTCCTTTACCTTTGGCCCAAACAAGGATGAGCTGTCAAACAATGTGTTTACAAATGCAGACTTGAAAGGCTCCGCAAAGGAACAGAGGCACATCCAGGCATGCCTGCGAAGAGCAATCCTTGTACCTGCAGCCCTACTCGAACCATCAGCCGCATATGATATGAGGCGCATGGACGAGTTCACAATGGAATTAAGGGTAGCAAGCAGGGCCAAAACTTTGTCAGAGACGCCTGCAACTAAAGTACCCTGAAGAGAATCTCCCAGCTCCTTAAGGAGATCTTTTTGCAGTCTGGTGAAATGGGTCAGATAGTTCAGTGATCGCAGAGTGAGTCGCTGAACTGAACAAGTGTTTCCCATATCTATCCATGATCCTGGACTCTGTTAGGAGGATGGATAGATGCAGAAGTTTCTGACAATTCCTTCTTTGTGGCCGCCGCCACCACCATGGCATCAACAGGAAAGTACAGTTGTGTACACTTGCCATAAATGTAGATGTTCAAGTGTATTCACTGTTGCAGTCATTACATTTGGGTAATCTGCTGGCAGGTTGCACTCAGTCGGCCTGATTAACAAAGTCTTGGGTCCTGCGTAGGTTGCTTTCCCTTCTTCCATGACGTCAGGTCGTCAGGGGTATAAAACATGCAGCCAACTCCATTACATCAGTTTTTCTTGCCCCAGATGTCAGGTGCCCCCCAAATGGGGAGTAAATAAAATTATAATCACAAAAAATATACCTCCAATCCCAAAAGCAAATACACCAAAAGGGCTTTTAAAGCATAGTGAAAGAAAGTAGAGGTATAGCCAGAGAAAAATAGGGGGCTGGAGGGAGGGTAACCAGGACTGCAACAGTGAATATACTCGAACATCTACATTTATGTTAAGTGTACACAACTGTACTATGTTTTTCGTGTTTCACTGTTGCAGTCATTACATTTGGGTAGATTCCCAAAGCTATGGTTGGGTGGAGGGAATTATACAGCATTAGGACCAGCTATAAGGCCCTGCAGGACAGCAGTGGCAAAGCCAGCTCTGGATTTAGAGAAAAGTGGTAAATGACAATGTTTGGTGAACGTATGAACTAAGCTCCAGGTAGCAGCTTCTAGAATGTCCATGGTAGGAAAACCTCTGAGAAAGGCTGTTGAAGTAGATGCAGCCCTGGTGGAATGGGATCTGATCCCCTGGGGGATAGTTTTTCCATGGTGCATATAGCAGAAACCAATACAATGGCTTATCCATTTGGAAATGGTTTGCTTTGAAACAGCCTTTCCCTCTGCCCCTGCAGCAAATGCCACCAGCAGTTGTTCAGATTTTCTTTGAAATTTTGTCCTGTTCAAGTAAAATCTAAGTTGTGAATGGCAATCCCTTGTTTTGGTGGCAGGCTTCTGCCCACCATAGGAACTCTAGTTGCAGGCAAGGTATGATAGGAATCATTGTTTCCAGGCTGTGACAATGCTGACTCCATAGACTTTTTAAGTACCACTGAAGTTTCCTCATATGCAGTCTTGCATATGGAATTAGAAGAATGCAGAAGGCCATGAACCCCAAGGCTTGCAGTATTCACCTTGCAGAAAGCAGTGTTTTTCTGGCCACCTGTTTGAAGTAAGTCACCAAATGAATTTGCTTCTCTGGCATAAGGAAAGCAATCTGGGCAGTTGTATTCAAGCTTGCACCCAGGAATGTAATTTTTTGAGAGGGTACCAGTTGTGATTTCTTTTCGTTTATAGTGTACCCTAGACAAGTTAGAACCCTTTTTACAAATGCCAGATGTTTTAGAAGAATGTCCTCGTTTTCTGCCTGAATTAGACAATCGTCCAGGTATGGATATATTTGAATATTTATTTGCCTGCAAAATGCAATTACTGGAGCCAGGCACTTTGTAAAGACCCTGGGCACAGTAGATAAGCCAAAGGGCAGTGCAGAGAACTGGTAATGCAAGTAGCCCACTTTGAAGTGGAGGTATCTTCTGCAAGATTCCCTGAATGGGGTATGCAGGTAAGCCTCCTTTAAATCTAGAGTTGCCAACCAGGCATCTTTGCCTGGCATAGGAAGTAACTGATGAAGTGTCAGCATCTTGAATTTTGGGATGTCCAGAAAGGTGTTTAGAGTAGATAAGTCCAGAACTGGACGCCATGATTTGTCTTTTCTGGGTACCAGGAAAAGTCTTGAATAGAAACCTTGTCCCTTTTCCTCTTCTGGTACTAGTTGAATAGCCCCTATGTTCATGATGGAAAGTACTTGTTTCTGGGCCTCTGCCCACTGATTCTGGGGCATGTCTGGCTGGGTTACTACATTTAAAACCCATTTGTCCTGGGTTATAAGTTGCCAGGTTTTGCATGTAGAGCCAGTTTTCCCACCAAAGGGGCGACTAAAAGATAAGTGCTTGGTAAGTCTAAAGGGAAGTCATTGAGACTGCTTACCATAGGGAGGAGTCTTGATGTTTCCCGATTTGGAAGAGGAGGCACCCCATTGTTTTGTTCTGAAAGTCCCTTGGGACTGAAACCTGGTGCCATTGGAATGTCTGGGTTTGACTTGAGTGGCTCTCGAAGGAACTGGAAAGGACCAGTTCTTAGTAGGCCAGTGTTTACTAAATCTTGGAGGATGTACTTGTAAGAAATCTTTCACAGTTTGCATAGATTTAGCTTTATCTTCCATCTTTTTTAGAACTTCTTCAGCCTTATTACCAAAGAGACTATCCTGTTGTAAAGGAGCATCTAACAATTTTGCTTTAACATGATCAGGCAGATTTTGCTCTTTGAGCCAAGCATGCCTTCTTAGCTCAGACCCAGTTACAGCAGCCCTGCAAGAGGCCTACAAAGAATCAAAACCACATTGCAGCTGAATGTAATAAATCCTGTAAATCTTTATTTTTTCACACAGTCAGAAATCAACATCATTTTCTATTTAAGCAGTACCATGATATGCTGCTGATATTTTAGCATATGAAACTGACAGTTTAAAGCTCTGATTGCCAGGGTTGCAGAAGTGTAAATCTTCTTACCCCATCTATCCAGTGCCCTGGAATCTCTATCAGAAGGGGCAGGATTTTTAGCAGTAGAAGCCTTAATGCCCTTGGGACCCTGAGAAATGGTTTCAGGATCTGCAACAGGATTTTTGAAAAGGAATTTGTGGGAGTCAGGAACCCTGTAGAATCTGTCTAGCAACAAGGAGCCTGAGGCAGAGAATCAGGAGCCATACTAGATTCTGAAATAACATAATCAACAATGTCTAGAACAGGACGTATAGCCAAAGGCCTATGCTGAGGAAGATGAAAATCCCCAAGTCTCTTTTTAGATTCAGAAAAATCCTGACTTTCCCAGTGGAAATGTTCCCTTAAGGTATGCAAAGTTTCCCCAAAAGAAAAATCCTCAGAGGGAGAAGCAGAAGGAATGGAATCTTCTGCATCAGAGTCCTCATAAGTATATACAGACAATTCCTGTTCATTAGAAGAGTTAGAGGAAATAGAATTCTGTCCAGATTCCTAATCAATGTCTTGCCTAGGCGTCTTAGAAGGGGGGGGGGGTTGGCTACCCCTGATCAGAGTAATTAAATCTTCAGCCATTTTGATCATTTGTTTTCTTAGGCATAGGGGTCTGCACATGTGGACCAGGCGTTGTTTTTTTAGGCATAGGTTGAGATTTTGGCCTTAGTTTTGAAGAAGGCGTTGGTCTAATATACAAATCTGTACGCCTGAAAAACCCTCAGAAGCCGGTGCCTGCAGAGCGGCTCCGGACCCATCCAAGGTAGAGACATCCGTGGGCTCCATGACTGAAGCATCTCATGGCATACCGGACTCCGAATGGGTCTCAGAAGAGGCCTGCGAATCAGAAGTAGTGGGCATCAGGGGCTGCAAAAGCACTTCACTGAGTACCGGCGACTGGCTTAGGAGAAGCGTCGGCAGTTTTGGACCTCAATGGCCTGTCTCTATGTTTTTCTTTGTGTTTTTTAGGTATTCCGGTAGTCGGATTGCTAACCGATGACATTTCTGAATAATTAAAGTGTGAGCCAAAGTATTTAGAAGCAAAAAAGTACTGATGCTTGACAGTGCGTTGATTAAATAAAGCATAAAACCGACAACAAGGTACGTTGTGGTCGGGGCATAGGCAAGGAATACAGTACAAATGAAAATCCTTATGAGGTATTTGCTTCCCACAAGTAATGCAATTAACTTTTACTGACATCGGTAAGGAGCAAGAAAAAGTTTCCCCAACGGGGGGTACTTAGCTTTTTAGTTGAAGACTTCAGATCTGAAACTCGAAAATGAAAATTTCAGGAGTCGGCCGACCGGCACTTGCGAACTGCTTCTGCTTCGGGCACCGCGCAGCAAGAAAGACTGATGTAATGGTGTCGGCTGCATGTTTTATACCCGACGACCTGACGTCATGGAACAACCGACGCACACCCAAGACTTTGTTAATAAGGCCGACTGAGGGCAACCTGCCAGCAGATTACCCAAATGTAATGACTGCAACAGTGAAACATGAAGAACATCTCCTTTGGACAAAAAGGATTTATCGACAGGGGCAGAAATAAATTTACTGGGCCTCCGGGGGACAGGCTCCATGGACTCCAGCGACTCCCACGCTCTATGAGAGACTAATTGCATAAGCTCATCGTAGGGTGGAGACACCCAGGAGGTGGAAGGTTGAGACCCGAAAGCCTTCGGAAGAACCGACTCGTCAGTAGGGCTTTTGGACTGCCAATCACCCATCTGCCTAAGGATCTCAAGTATCTCCGCAATGGAGATGTCCTCTGAGGGGGATCGTGGGCACCCTTCTGACTCCACCAAGTCGGTATCAGATGTCAGGGACTCCTGTGGGGAGTCCAAGTGCTTCCTCTTGCACAGTCTCTTTCTGGGTGCTTTCTCAGTGGGGACTTCTGGGGAAGTCTCAGAAGAGCAGGGAGCGCCCAGTGGTGCTACCTGCGGCTCTGGGTCTCTACCCTTGGGATGACCAATGGTAGCAGAAGCGGACACAAGCACTTTAAGGGAAGAAGAAGCCAAACCTGATGATGAGGAAGTCTTAGGAGACAACACCCGCCTCATGGCTTTGAAAGCATCATGGCTCAGATGAGAAGGAATCGACGGACCTGAAGGGACCGCGATCCCCTCCTGCACTGATGCCGTGGGCTCCGAGCCCGAGGTAGGAGCCAAGCTCACACGAGCCGAAGCCCCGAGAGGAAGAGTCAGCACCGACAGGTCAGTGCGACTACCCTCCCTGGATCCGATAGGGGAGCGTCGGCTCCTAGGATCCCCGGTTGGCACCGAGGACATCCGAGCAGATGGAGCCGACGATACTGGAACAGCTGTTGGCTCCAAGGGTTCTACAATCATCACGTTGGCCTACTCCGGCTCCGAAGGACTGGTACGGCTCAGAGGAGGAGTAGTCACGTCAGGAAGTGTGGTCTCCGGTTCCGATGCCCGACAACAATTAGCTAGGCCTGGTGCCATTAAAAGCTTCTGTGCCAGGCGATCCATGTCCGAATCAGAAAGGCTAACAGATGACCTGGAAGAAAGCACCAATGGTGCCGACTGGAGAAGTGGTGAAGAGGGAGTCTCGGAGGCCGGTACCAATTCAGAGTCCCTGCTCCGAAAAGAACAGACTGTCAGTTTCCAAGGCTGTGGAGCCGAAGTCACAGAATACTCCACTTTTTTTGATTTAGACTCAGAGGAAGATTTTGTCGATTTTGATGATTTGCTGGCCCCATCCTGGTCAAACAAAGCTTCTACAAAGGGGTGCTTAAGGATACCTCGATCTATGAGTTTCCTCTTCCTCTCAGCCAGGACCCTAGTATAAAAGGAGTGGCAGATACTGCAGGACTCCTGAAGGTGCACCTCACCCAAACAATAAACGCACTGAACATGTGCATCTGTCACCGACATTTTTTGTCTGCAGTCTGGACATTTTTTGAAGCCAGACTTCAGATGTTTCTCCTTATCTTCAGACATAATATCTAATGAGAAAAATAATCACTATAAGACTATCAACAACTTTGACAACAAACGTCCAAAAGGCCACTCTAAATATAATACAAGAGAGAATAAATATATTCTCCTAACTGTTCTAAACTATTCTAAACTACTGAGGCAGAGGCCAAGAAGCAACAAGTCACGCAACGTAGCAGGTTATAAAAGGGAAAGGGAAACACTTTTAACAGTCTAACTCTAAGCACTAGATATATAAACATATACAAGAGAAATTTGAAGAAAAACTTGCAATATGTAGAAAATCCCACAAAAACTCTCGAGCAATGCTGGAAACCAAGAGATCAGTGCCATGGCAAACTAGATCTGAGGTAATTCCAGGCAATGCATCATGGGATAAGGGGCTTGGTCTCCAACTACTGGTAATCTTTGAGCTTTGCAAATCGGCCGTGTCAGAGCAGAGGATCAGCTCCAAACCCATCAGTGAAGAATGAACGGCAAGCTTGAACAACTTCACATCTGTGGTTTTGATAGCTAAGAACTTCAGATAAACTCTGGCCACAGGTTTAAAGGCAGGCTATTCAAAGCCTACAATAGAACAAGAATACCCCAAGGTGGAGCAGGTTCTCTCAGCATAGGGTGAAGAAAAGTACTTCTGAAAAAGGTTTTACAAAGCCTGATGGGATGCAATGGGAGTGTGGTCTTCACAAATATGAAAAGAAATAGTGGCAAGTTGGCCTTTGATAGTGGACTAGTTGGCCCCATCAAGAAAGAGAGGTGCTAGAAACTCTAGAATGGCTGGGAGAAGAACTGAAAAGGGATCTAAGTGTTTGTTGGAGGCCCAGACAGAAAATTTTCAGCATTTACTTTTGTAGGCCTTCCTGGTGGAAGGTCTCTGAGAAGAAGTGAAAATGTGGATGACAAGAGGAGAAAACCCAGACTGTCTAGCCGTCAAAGGAAATGGAGAAACCATGCAGGTAGTTTGAGAAACAAAATCTCGGTGAGGTGAGCCCAACGGATGAGACAGAAGACCTGAAGCCAGGTCCAGTACCTAGGGCAGATGTACTAGGCGGGACCAGAGGAAGGGAAACCACACTTGTCGAGGGCCATAAGGAGCAATGAGAATCACTGTAATCTTCCTTGCCAGATTCCTGTAGAATTTGGGTATTAGAGGAGTAAGAGGGAAGGCATAAAGGAGTCTGGAGGGCCAAATGGGGATCAGAGTGTTCCTCCGTACTTGCTGTGCTTGTACTTGGGCAGAGATGAAAAAAGGTCACAGCAAGGTTAGCCCCAAATGCCTGAATATGTGCTCTGTTATTTACTGGACTTAAGGAACACTTGTGAGGAAGGAGGACAGACCTGCTCAACATGTCCGCTAAAACACCCTACTTCCCCAGAATGTGTGTTGCTATCAGAAAGAAGCGGGAAGATATCACCCACTGCCATACTGTCATGGCCTTTCAATACAAGTGGTAAGATTGTATTCTTCCCCATTTATTGATTTACCAAACCACCAACATGTTGTCTGTTCGGAAAGATATCACACCCATGAGGCAAGAGTGCCAGAAAGCCTGAAACTTAAGGAAGACTACTCTAATCTCCAAGGTGTTGATGTAAAGACTGGTCTCTGCCAGGGACCACTTGCCTTGGACTATCTTTTCCAAGAAATACCCCACCCCACGTAGGAAGCATCTGTAGCCACTGTGGCCTGGGGTGAAGGTAGAACAAAAGCACATCCCTGAGACACAACTGGTGACTCCAGCCACCACATTTAAGATCTGCAGATCTCCATCAGTGACACTTGAAAGGACATGGGATGTTGTCTGATAAACCACTGGGCCAACAAGGTCCACTGTAGAACTCTTATGTGAGACCTAGCCAATGGAACCAAGGTAATTGCTGCCACCATGGGGCTTAACAGACATAGGGTCAAGTCTTGTTAGTGACTTCTGACAAGAGAGCAACGCTAAGGTTTGCCTATGAAGAGTTGAAATCCTGACTTGAAGGAGCTTGGCAATTTGAAGTTTCATTCCAAGAGAGCTCTGATAAATTCCAAGGACTGAATAGACTGCAATTTGGATTTGCTGTATTCACTGGGATGCATCTGAGCTGAAAAGGAAAGAATGCTCTCAAGAATTATAAAGCACGTTTTTGAAATCCTCAAAGGCCAAGCCCGATTCAGAGCCAGGGAGCTTCACTGAAAGAGCCATGGTCCCTAAGGAAAGCTGGTCTTGATAAATCGCTCGGCTCCAAAGCTGATGTCAGAGCCAAGCTGCCCAATGCCTAAGCCCCAAAGGACAGAGATGAATATGATGGTCTTAATGTCAAACCAACACATCTGAACTCAAAAACAACCACTGGCCCTGAAACATCATGAGCTATGGAATCAGAGAGACCATCAGTGTTGAAGACTATGTCTTTGGTTCCAAAGAGGACATGTCTTGTAAGGAACTCGGACCCAACTGCCCCAATACTATAGGACAGATAGGAGAAGGAGCTAGAAACTTGGTGAGGAGTAGAAATCAGTTCTCCGGATGCAGCACAGGCTGGACCCAGGAGGACCCCCCTTTGGATTTGGGCCCTGAGTAATTTCCTCATCATCCTGTCCACATCAGCCTTGGAGAGACTCCTGAAGGACCTGGCTGTGCGGAGAAGAAGGTAAGGAAGCCTCAGGATCCAATGAAAAGATCTTTCCTGGAGGATAAGAGATTTTAACCTGGGGAATACAGGTCCTGGGAGAGTTGGAATACCAGATCCGATGAGGGTCAACACCAGGACAGGGTCTTAGGATTTTGCAAACTTAGGCGCAAGAGGTAATGTAGGAGTACAAGCAGGAGACAGTTTCTTCAAAACTTTATATTTTTTCTTTTCTTTCTTTCCTTTGATTTCTCTTTTGTTTTTTTTTTACTCCTGGCATGGTCAGCTGGCATCTTAGAGACATGAGATGCAGCACAGGACACAAGGGAATGAGAAGGGGTACTTCCTCCCACAGAGGCAGAGAGAATCCCTTTTAAACCACTTTGTTTCATCATTCAATTATTACCCTTTGATTGAAGGCCAAGCAAATGCTACACTGAGCATCCAGGTGTACAGCTCCTAAACAAGAGACACATTTAGAGTGAGCATCAGAATTTGGCAACTTGTGGCTACACACCAAATACTTTTTAAAACCTGAAGATTTTTCAGACATTGCACCAATAGTCAAACAACATTCAAAAACAAAGGACACTAACAAAGACACCCAACAAGAAATACCCCACAGTTGAGACAGAGAGAGTGAAAAGGAAAGCACAAAGCAAAACTTTTTTTTTTGAATCATGTATTATATAACAGAAGAGAAGAGGAAGAAAAAGAAAGAATTTCTAAAAGGAAGAAAGACAAAATTACAAAAATTTAACTCGTCTCCCAGAAAAACTGCTTGAGCACCAAGGACCACATCTGTACCATTCAGTAGCAAATGAGATCTGAGGCAACTTGCCCATTACAAGGGGATTATGGGTAAGGTGAGAAGCCTGAGCACTGGATCTGCAGCTTGAGACTGGCCGAAGCTGGATTCGACTTGGATCCGAAGACCCGTCTGTTGAGGAATGGATGGAAAAGACATCAGATCTAAAGGGATTAAACACATTTTCACTGCTTGTATCTTACTATCCATACCCATAAACAGAACTTCCAGTTTCTCAGTTTTTGTATTATCTTTTGTTTAGCCTCTTCCCACATATCAATTCTGGCAACAACTTTGCCATTCCTTTCACTATTACAGACAAACACTTCTATATAAAGCTGGATCTGATGGGTCTTTACCATCTTTAGGTATTACAGCCACCACAGCTTTCTTTCAAGATGTTGGTGCTTCTCCTCCTTTTAAAATACTATTAGACAAAAATCTTCAAATCTTTACCAATTTCTTCCCTCCTAACTACCATATTTCCACAGGAATACCATATATTCCTGGAGACTTTTTATCCCGTGTCCTCCTGTATTAATTGCTAATTGTTGAGCCTCATTTACCTCTACCCTTGGCATTCTTTGTTCTTTGCTGGCATTCAGGGAGTATACTTACTAGTCAGTAAATAGAAGTTATGTCCTTACCATAACGTTCCATGTGGAGTGTTCATCTCGTCTTTGTTCTTACACCTGGGTTCGGAGCCGATCCTCGGCTCCGTGTCGGCCGCTTGGCAAAGCTCTGCATCGAGAAGAAGCTCGAGACCAACCTAACTCCCACAATTCCCCTCTGCCTTTACCTCAGATCTAGTTTGCAAACAAACCAGAACCCAACGGGAGTGAACATAAAACATACATGCTAAGGCATAGCTGAAACACAGCCGTAACAACTGAAGAAGCAGAAGCGGGAGAACCAAACCAGACACCTAAACTGGACGTTCTTCCTGAGGGTGGGAGGGTGGTAATGTAAGAACAAAGGCGAGATGAACACTCCACATGGAACGTTATGGTAAGGACATAACTTCTATATGTGAGAGTGTTCAATCTTGCCGTTTGTTCTTACACCTGGGTAGCGTCCCTAGCTCCGTGCTCCTAAGGAACTCACGGAAGAACGTTCCTGAGCACAGTGGAACCAAAGGTTGCCCTGTCCCTGGAAACCCTATCCACTTTGTAATGAGTAATGAATGTATGTGGTTTAGACCAAGTGGCAGCCGCACAAATAGTGTCCAATGGTAGGCGGGCCGCATGAGCCAGGGATGTAGATATTGATCTTGTAGAATGCCCTTTGGACTTGACAGGTAAGCTCTGCTCAGAAGCAGTATAAACAAAAATAATACAATCGGAAAGCCATTTGGAAAGGGTTCGTTTCGTAACTTCCATGCCCTTTCTGCTGTCCGCAAAGGCTATAAAGAGCTGATCTGTTTTTCTGTGATCCTTTGCTCTATCCAAGTAAAACCTGAGTTGTCTATGAACATCCAACTTGTGTAACATATATTCCAACTTATTGGAATGGTTCTTGAAAAATGTGGGGAGCTCAATGGACTGATTAATGTTATTGACGGAGCAAACTTTAGGAAGAAAGGATGGATTAGTGCGAAGAAATACCCTATCAGGGTGAAAGATCAAATATGGGTGTTTAACGGAAAGAGCTTGAAGTTCCGATACCCGTCTGGCTGATGTGATAGCTACCAGAAAGAGGGTTTTCCATGACAAAAACTTGAAAGAACAGGAAGAGGCTGGTTCAAAGGGTGGTAGCATTAGCTGTGATAATAGAAGGTTCAAATTCCAAGGTGATGTAGGAATCCTGACTGGTGGCCTGATACGGAAAGACCCTTTTAGAAAGGCCTTACAATGTCTATGAGCCATAATAGGCGCCCCATTTTCTCCCACATGAAAGTTTGAAATGGCAGCCAATTGAACTCTCAAAGTGGCAGGAGAAGCTCCTTGGTGAAATAGTACGGATAGAAACTCCAAGACTCTGTTCAGTGGGGCTATTACGGGATCCAAATGTTGTGTAGTTGCCCAGTGTACAAAACGCTTCCACTTACTAGTGTAAATCTTTGTAGTGGAAGCCTTATGAGAAGCCACTAGAATATTTTGAACTGCAGGGGAAAGAAGATCAGACCTGGCTAAGAAGGGAAGCGGAGCAGCCAAGCTGCTAGTCTGAGGGAGAGAAGCGAAGGGTGGGGAGCCCCTGACGAGTGGGTCAGTAGATCCGGCTCCGGGTCCAGGATCCAGGGTTCCCGAATTTGGTGTGCTTGAAGAAAGGGAAACCAAATTTGACGAGGCCAGAATGGGGCAATGAGGATTATTGTCCTCTCCAGGTTGTTGGCTTTCTGTAGAAATTTTGCAATCAGAGGAATAGGAGGGAAGGCGAACAGGAGGCCCGGGGGCCAATCGTGAATCAGAGCGTCCCTGGGGACTTCCCCTGGAGGAGGTAATAGGGCAAAATAGCTTCTGCATTTGGCGTTCATTGGAGACGCAAACAGATCGCAGCAAGGCTGGCTCCACTTGCGAAATATTTTGTCCGCAATTGTTCGTTTGAGGGACCACTCGTGAGGTAACAGGATGGCTCTGCTCAACCTGTCCGCTATGACGTTGGATAACCCCGGGATATGCGTTGCTATCAGAAAGCGACCCGTGGACTCTGCCCATTGCCAAATTCTCATGGCCTCTCTGCATAGTTGATAAGACTTGGTTCCCCCTTGTTTGTTTATGTACCAGACTACGGACATGTTGTCCGACTGAACTGCAATGGTCCCTAGAGGAAGAAGGGGAGAAAAGTGTTGCAACGCTAGAAACACTGCCCTCATCTCTAGAACATTGATGTGCAGATTGTACTCCAATTTGGTCCATTCGCCTTGGACTGTCTGTCCCTGAAAGATGCCCCCCCACCCTATCAGGGAAGCGTCCGTGGTCACCGTAGCTGTCGGCGTGGGTAGCACAAATGGTCGGCCGCCGGAGAGATTGCAAGTCTGAAGCTACCAAGACAGGTGCGATTTGCAGATGTTTGTGATGTGAATTTCGTGTGTCAGGGGTAACTGTTGGAACGACCATTGTGCAAATAGTAGCCATTGAAGAACTCTCATGTACAGTCTTCCCAAGGGTATCGCAAAGAGGGAAGCTGCCATGAGACCCAAAACCTTCAGAACCAGTTTTGCTGGGGATTTTTTGGACAACAGGAGAAGAGACATATGGTTTTGTAGAGAGGCTATTCTTTCTGGAGGAAGCCTTAGAATTAAGCAACGCGTATCCAATTCTGCTCCTATGAATGAGATATGCTGTGATGGCTGTAATACAGATTTTTCGAAATTTACGGAAATTCCGAGATGAACACAGAGTTGTAGTGTGTAATCCCTGGCCTGAATCAGTCGACGCTCGGTGGTGGCAGTAAGGAGCCAGTCGTCCAGATACGGAAACACCTGGAATCCTAGGCGTCTCAAGTGAGACGCTACCACTGCCATACATTTGGTGAAAACCCTGGGGGCTGAGGTCAGACCAAAGAGCAGGGCTCGAAACTGAAAGTGACTGGCTCCCAGCTGGAAGCGCAAGTGATCCCTGGACGCCCTGGCCATTTTGATGTGGTAGTACGCGTCCTTTAGATCTATTGAGCACATCCAGTCGTCCTTTTGTAAGAATGGAAGGATCGATTGAAGCGTGACCATCCAGAACTTTTCTTTCTTGACGATGGTATTGAGTTTGCTTAGGTCCAGAATTGGCCTCCAGTCCCCTGTCTTTTTTGGAACTAAAAAGAACCTTGAGTAAGTTCCGAATCCTCTTTGGTCCGCCGGGACTGGTTGGATGACTCTTTTTTCTAGCAGCTTTGAAATTTCTATAGCTGCAGGGTCTCGCAGATGGGGCGGTACATCTGGGAGTCTTTTCTCTGTGAAATGGGGCAATAGGAAAGGAATTCTGTAACCTCTGGTAACAATGCTTTTTACCCAATTGTCTGATGTAAGACTTTGCCAGGCCTGAGGGTATAAAGCTAAGCGACCCCCGACTGCCTCCAGAGCAGGACAGTCGGGCCTCCTCTCAGGAGTGCTGGAAAGGTTTCCGGGAGTGTATCCCTGTCACCTTGGTTTTGCGGACCCCCTCTGCCGCCAGGGCGACGTCTTCCACCTCTGCCCCCCCCTCTGCCTCTAGAGGGGGCATCACCCTGTGTGCCTGGGAAAGAGCCTTGAGGTTTTCGAAACCACATTTTTCCACCACGTTGCCCTTTGGGGTACGGTCTGGATGGGGTGGAAAAATGGACTCCGACAGCAGACAGAGTCTTTCCCTCTTGCTCACACCAGGTAAGGGTCTCCTTTACTTTTGGGTCAAAGAGAGTGGCACCGTCAAATGGGGCGTTAGTAAAGGAAGACTTGAAGGCTTCCGCAAAGGAACATAAGCGCATCCAGGATTGTCTACGAAGAGCAATCGCTGAAGCCGCAGCCCTACTTGATCCTTCGGCTGCATATGAAATGAGCCTCATGGACGAGTTCACAATAGATGTAAGGGTATTGAGTTGTGCTGTAACTTTCTCCGAGACAGCAGCATCTGTAGTACCCTGGAGGGTATCTCCCAACTCTTTGATTAGATCCCTCTGTAACCGTGTGAAATGGGTCAAATAGTTCAGGGATCGCATGGAAAAAGCTGCTGAACTAAAAATGCGCTTCCCATACCTGTCCATAGTTCTAGAATCTCTGTTAGGCGGATGGACAGATGAGGAAGATTCAGACATCTCCTTTTTAGTGGCCGCTGCCACCACCATAGCATCCACTGGAACTCCCTTTGTGAGATAAGCCTTATCTTGAGGGGCAGTAATATATTTATTAGGCTTTCTAGGGACTGGCTCCACTGTGTCAGGTGTCTCCCACGCCCTTCAAGCAATCAGTTCCATCAACTCATCGAAGGGCGGAGTGACCCAGGAGGAGGAAGGGCGAGCACCAAATGCCTTCAGCAAGACTGACTCATCCTCAGAAGGGGGTAGGGCTTGCCAATCACCTCTCTGTTTTAGGATCTCCAGGATGTCAGAAAAGGAGACATCCTCTGAGGGTGATTTCGGGGACCCTTCTGACTCATCTAAGTCAGTGTCCGATGTCAAGGATTCTTGTGGAGAATCCAAGTGTCTCCTCTTACACAACCTTTTCCTCGGAACTTCCTCGGGGGGGGCATCCGATGAAGCCTCCGAGGAAGAGGGGGCTCCCTCTGGGGGTGGCTGAGACACCGGTGCTCGATGCTTTGACGTAGCCGTGGGTGCAGAGGAGGATAACGGACCCTTATGGGAAGGAGAAGCTGTTTCTGCTGAAGTGGTTGTCTGAGTCGACAACACCTTCCTCATGAGGTCGAAGGCCCCCGGGTCCCGAGTCGAGGAATCCCTCGGATCCGAAGAAAGCGGAGGAATCCCCGAGACGGGGACCGAGGGCATCGACCCCGAGGACGGCGCCGAGTCGATCCGAGCCGAGGCACCGAGAGGGAGAGTCGGAACCAAAACGTCGGTCCGACTCTCGGTCCCCGAACCAAGGATGGATCTTCGGCTCCGCAATTCCGGTAATGGGTCCGTCGGAGTCGAGGTGAACGGTGCTGACCGAGAGAAGGACGGTTCCGGCACCGAGGGCTCCACGATCATCAGATCAGCCTCTCCCAGCTCCGAAGACTTAATAGGCCTCGGAGGAGGAACAGATGGAGATAAGGGAAGGCCTTCGAGTCTCGACACCAACTGGGAAGAGACAGAGATGAGTTTGGACAAGGCCGTATTCTCCATTAATTTCTGCACCACGCGGTCTACATCGGTGTCGGAGAGGGGCCTAGAAGAACGCGTCGAAGGAATCGAAGACGGAGCGACCTCAAGAGCACAGGAGGTGGAAGCTCCGTCACCGGTTCCAAGACTCGAGGCTCGGTAACAGACAAAAGTTCAACACTCGGCCCCGAGGTCTGTGGAACCGGTGAGCGAACTTTAAATGAAGAGCTCGGAGCCGATGACATGGGCTCCGACGTCTTCGATTCCTTCGAGGATTTAGATGTCTGGTCCGATGCATCCAGAGCCTCTTGGAATGCAGGCTTCAAAAGGCCTCTATTCATGAGTTTCCTGCGCCTATCTGTCATGACCCTTCCACTGAAAGAATGACAAATGGAGCAGTCTTCTTGCAGATGGAGAGGGCCAAGACAGTAGACGCAGGAACTATGGTTGTCTGTGACAGACATTTTCTGTCCACATTGGCACCGTTTGAAGCCTGACTTAGCTTTCTCAGACATGATAACAATAAAGTCAAATCC
The DNA here is from genome assembly GCF_019279795.1 of Protopterus annectens. NCBI lineage: Eukaryota > Metazoa > Chordata > Ceratodontiformes > Protopteridae > Protopterus > Protopterus annectens. Next base: position 1,023,087,563 of record NC_056744.1, read on the forward strand.
AGTAAGAGTAAACAGTACACAGTCTTGTATAGTAATAGCCAATAATAAAGTCAAATCCAGTAAATTCAGTCAAATCCGTAGTTTTATAAGTTATATAAGTTTAGAGAGTGGGGTAGGCCCTGAGGGAACTAACTTATTATATAAGTATATAAAAATTATATACGTACTCGAAGAAAGCCCTCGACTCACTACACACACACACACACACACACACACAAAACTTTAAAGGTAAACTAGAAGAAAAATTATCTAAAAATGTTAGATAAACGTAATCTTATCTGTCAGGTGGTCCGAGCCCATCAAAAATGATGCGAACGTTGCAGCGGCAAACTAGATCTGAGGTAAAGGCAGAGGGGAATTGTGGGAGATAGGTTGGTCTCGGGCTTCTTCTCGATGCAGAGCTTTGCCAAGCGGCCGACACGGAGCCGAGGATCGGCTCCGAACCCAGGTGTAAGAACAAACGGCGAGATCGAACACTCTCACATCTGAATTTTACTAAAGCTGACAAAATTACTAACCCTTATTTCTTCAGTTTCTTTTTTCACACTGGGAGAGCTGAAATTAAGCTGTTGTCAGTGCGCAGCCAACTTGGAAGCTCCAATGCTCCTTGTCTTAAAGCCATTGTAGGTTGGGGCTCACTCAAGTTGGCCAGCTAAAACATACATTTTGAAAAGTGGAGGGCAGTCTTGATATTGGAGATGAGATCACTAACAACCATAACTGCCTTAATCAAAAAAGATATTTAAGTGGAACAGAAACGTTTTTGTGAAATACCTACTAGTAACCATGCTAATATACTTCACTCCTCATGCAGGAGTTCCTCACTGCCAGGCCATACATCCTAAATTATAATTTAATGTGCTAAAATACATATGGGTAAAGCTGTTCTTGCATCTCAAAAATCATCTGTGCATCTGACACAGCAGTAAGCAAAATATTTATAAAAATGAATGGTTTCAAAATATAAAGAAAGAATCAATCCTGTACCTTACTTCTCTATAAATAAATATTTATTTTTAAAGGAATTCAGACAAAACAGAAAGATGAAACGGAGTTTAGAAATGGCATATACTGTACACTACAGTACAGAACTACTGACATAAACGTTATGCAAAAGTTGCTACAGACAAATGTTACATTAGAATGCACAGTACATATTCCAAGTATTGCAAATAGAAACAGTACAGCATTGGATTACAGAATGAGTCAAATTTACCACACTCCGCAATAAGAATTTGTGATTATTTTTCAAGTCCCAAGAGATTATTGTTTAAAAGATGTGCAAAACATGTTTCTGTTACACTATCAGTTTTAGTATAATGCCCCGCACCTCAAATTAGGCAGAATTAGTTCAAAAGTTCAAGCTTCACATTTATCCTCCGGGGAACTTCCTCAGGCATGCAAAAGACAGGGTTCACTGGCTTGATTTGTTCATTTCCTAGAAGTGACAATCCAGCAATTCCAAACAGAGTATGAAAAGGATCCACCTGGCAAAATTAAGACGTGAGACAGATACTTAGTTTACAACAAATGCAACGCAGCAAACACTGAAAAACACAAGGCAAAAACATCTATTTGACAGAAAAGCTTAACACATGAAAATTTGTCAATTCTTTGTGCTCTAAACTAGACATTTAATTTTAAACAGCACATACAACTTGTCTCACTGGCATTCACTTTCTTGTACTTGTGTTAATATTCACGCTCTTTTTGCTGTCCGTTTGGGTTAGGTTAAGAAAAGGAAGATTATGACACCATAGGATATGAATGATAAAGGTGGCGACATACTAAAACAAGAAAAACGTATGTGGAGAAGTGTGTTTTTGCAAGGGGCTCATTTTCTTTGAACAGTGTATAGAACAAAGTTCACTGAACTGCAAATAACAGACTAATGTACTAAGAAGTCCTAATACGTGCACTACAGAGTGAATTTTTTTTAATCGTAAATTTGTAAATGATATAACTGATATCAAGTATGTCTGAATAATGGAACTGTTGCTCAATAATGAAATGGACTGTAAATGATGAAACAATGCAAATGATTACCTTGATGTCTTTATAATGGATCTTTTCTCCCTGGGCCTCTGCTGAAAATGGCACTGCTTAGTCAAAGTTTCCCAGTATACAAATGCCAATAAATAAATCCATTGTTAGCAAAGTTGATAGCCACAAGAGATTTATTTTCTACCACTCCATTTTACAAGTGCAGTTCTGCATCTTATTAAAGATATTTCAGTTGATCAAAGCTGTGTAGTTTTCTAGTTTTTTTTTTTTGTTTATAAGAATAAGCTGTGGATGAAAAGAGTCCTCTGGTGGTTTAGGTTACTTACACAGGTAATCAATCAATAAATAAATTCAAACTACATTAACCATGTGCAAAGTATATTTCATACCCTGATTGAGGATTGAGCTTACTGTGCTTTTTGTGGCCCAGTCAGACTTTCCTGACAAAGGAAATATATAATATATTAAAACGCTGACATGCCATACCTCATATTACACTGTTTTTGCTGTAATAACATTAGAGTAATCCTGGCAAGTATTGATACAATAGTCGTACTGCCCATCATTAATCCACTGTTTTTTTTTTAAGTAACAGATATTTAAGAACTGTCATTACTAAATATGAAAAACATAGCTATGGTAGAGTGCCTTCAGTCCAATAATGGTAGTCAGTGGAAGTCCTTGTAGAGTAAAAGTATAAAAAACAATAGGAGAACTTAATTGTGTTATCTAGAGTCTTTGAATGTTGTAGAAGGAAGACATCTTGGGTATGATCTCACCAGCTATGTCTAAAAACATGAACAGCCAATTCTGTTAAATTCATTTCGGTGTTAAGTTGAGCTACAGCCATTAATATTAGCAACTATACTCGAAGAATCATACCGTATCTAAGTTAATATACAAAATGATAGACGGGCTAAAACTGTTTTTTGCAATATTGTTAAAGTCAACATGCAGTAGCAGCTTAACAGTTAATAACAGTTTGTGACTCTTAGTGCAATGTTTTGTAATGAGATGTTTAGGACTGTAAAAGGTAAAACAGTTGACATTACAAATGCCATTGGTTTGAGATAGCAAAACAGCATTTTCTTTTGTAGGTCTCCTTGTGTACAAGAAGGGCTGCATATATCACTAGCATCCTAGATTCAACCAACAAACATGTATTCCAGAGAGTCGGTCAAGAAGGGAAGGACTGAGGCGACTTCCCGGAAGGTGGAAGACTTAGCTGCACATTAATAACAGCTTTTCCAATGTGAAAATTAAGGAATTGTTGCAAAAGCCACTAAAAAATTTACATCTGGCAGAAATTTGGTTACCAGCTAGCACAGATATACTGCCTGGATGTCAGCAAAGGAAAAAAATCTAAGAAAAGTAAGAAAATGTCAATCAGAAAATGAAAAAAAAGTTGTTGGGGAGAACCTCATGTCTGATCAACACGAAGTTGAGTTTTATGCAACATCAATGCAAATGCGGCTTCCAGTAAACTAAAAGAAAAAGCAGAAGTACCCAGAAGTATTTAAAATAAGTGGGTATTTGGAAGAATATATAACAACAAATAAAAAACAGTTGTACAAAAAGTAGTATTAAATTAGTAATTTAGTAAATATTTGCTTTTGTTCATCAGGAAAGTCTGAATGGAACATTCAAGGCCCCTTTTCAGTAGAGACCTCCATGAAACACAAAAACATTACAATGAGAATACATAAAAGTAATAAATTATATGAACAGGTACAAATTATACTACATATAACAATCTTATGGCAAACTATAGCCTCCTATGCAATGGCATAAATAGTTTCAAACACCCTGCTAAAACTGTCAATAATGACTCTTATACAGAGGTGCACACAAATGCCCTGTATAAACACCTATACAAATGTATAGACTCAGCTGCACCTGAACGGATCAACAAAGTCCCCACAAAAAAACATTCCTCCCTGCTGGACATCAAGCATAAATAGGTTATACAACAAGAGGAAACTAATGTCTAATAAAAAGAGGGAACTGACTCAGCAGGCGAAGGACACCCTCCATAGCGTGAACAAGCAAATTAAATATCTTGTAAAGTCCTCTAAAGCCAATTAAGAAGATAAATAAGCATCCCTAGCTAAGGATAATTAAAAGGCATTCTTTAGCTACATCAGAAATTTAAAAGGGAAGGCCCAGCTTTGTGCTGAACTAGAAGTGGACAGTACCACTCATACTGACCCCGAGGATATTGCCAACCTACTAAGTAGACAGATTTGGTGCAAACCTCACCCCCCCTGTCCCCACTAGGCATACCCCTAAGCATATCTGTCATCAGTCCTCTACCTAGCATCTCCAAAGAAGTGCACCCCTTTGGCAGGCTTCGAAGAAATATCAGTTGGCTGGAGATCATTCAAATAAAACTTCTGTATTTCTGTGAAATTACTGTTTTTTGGCTAGGAAACATATATGTCTAGGACTATCTCAATTTGTCAGGGGATTATTTAGTGTGTGAATGCTTTTGTGAGCAAACTTTGTAAAAATCTATTTTTGACATTATTTCCTACATACTGATGTAGGTTTTATGTGTTAGGGGTAAGAAATTGTGCCTTTGGGGACAGTCAATGGTTATCACACTTCAGAACCACCTTTTTGCTTTTATAAAGTTTACCTCTGCTGTCAGGTTCTGTTACCTATCTTCAGTGTTTCTCCTTGGCTGAACCTATACAGCAGTTACAAGTCTCCTTAGTTCTTCCTTCCCCCATTTGCAAGAAGAAAAATGTTGTTAAGATGTCTTGAGGTGTCAGGAGGATTCCTGTTGTGCCTCAGCTGCTGACTGGCAACTTTTTGTGGCAGGATTTTGGTTTCATGGTTCTCTTATTGCTCTCCTATGGTCCCTCTCGTGTGCCACTACAGACAAGGAGACAGACACTTCCTCTGAGGCTGCAGGATTCTTCGAGGGTCAGGGAGAACCACTCATTTGTCTCAGGGAAAGGGTCGGATGCATGTCTACTGCATAGCTGGGAAAGGGACCACGAGCCCCAGGAAAGTATACCTGCTTTTGGGCGGTCTTTTGTCATGGTATTCCCAAGAAAAGAAAAAAAGAAAACAAAAACGTGCTTTTTGTGTCTCTATTTCAATGGATATGGAAGGTTTCCTGGGAGTAGTTAGAGAGTGAATTTCTGCTTTTTCTTCTCCTACTACTGCTTCAGAAAGGAAAAGAAAATTAGTTGTTACGTTCTGATTTTGAATTTCATTCAGAAGAGCAAGGATTGGTGTTAGAATGTTGCACTTCAAGATTCTTTTATGCAACCTGAAGATTCTGACAGCTTTCCCTTCAGAATACCTTTCTTTATCTGAAACTAAAATGAAAGACTTTTAGTGGGATCAGAATGAAATTACTATTTCCCAGCAAATGTATTTATTTATTTTATTTTACATTTGTTAACTGAGAAGGCCCATCTGGACATGTGTCCTTTTTCAGTGGACACCCGGGGAGAAAAATGTCAAACAATACAGTCATTCGTATATAGTACAGAACATTAAAAGTTTTACATGAGTAAAACAAAAAGTAATTATAGCACGAATATTTACAACAGTAATGATTTCGTAGGAGTTAGACAATGGAAATTAAAATAAAAAACATGCAATGCATCATGAGGGTGTGCAATTAACTTCAGTGCATATAGGTTTGAAACAAAGAGGGATATAAGAATGATCACTACAATACAACAATGACAGAGAAAAGTCTGACACAAGGATCTTCAAGTAGCTTGTTGCATGAGCTTGCTATTTAAGGGGTGGTATGGTATAATAGTGAAGGAGGGTAGGTGGACTAATATTGTAGTGGAGGAGGGTTGGAAGGGTGGTTTGCTGGGGTCTAGCCTGGACTGTGAAAAATGTATTATGATTTGTTATAGTTGGGCATTCTTAAGTCTATAACTGTTCCTTCTGTTTTATCTGCTTTAGAAAATATGTTTTTCTCACAGCTTGTAGTTCACCTACCAGTCAAGTCCTGCCCTGGAGCAGTCTGACAGCCTATACAGGGTACCTTAGACTCACAATTACTTTTTTCTAACCTTAAAGCAGATCCTGTAGTGATTTCCTTATCCAAAACTGCTTCTTCTAGACAAATAGCTAATGCTAATCCCACAGCCAGATCATAGCTAAGTGGCACCCTAGGCAGAATAATGGATCAGCCCCCCCCCCCCCCCCCCAGCCATTCCAGTGTTTCATTACTTGGCTATTTCTCCCCAGCTACCATAAACACTGTTCAAACCTGTCAGTGTACATACTATTTTCTTCTTTACTTCTACAATGATTAGAGATATTTAAAACTTTGATTTCAAACTTTTTAGTGCAAACACTGATAGCCATTTGCTACACAAACAACATTTATTTATTTATTTATTTTATTTTACATTTGTTGACCGGGCTAGTCCAGCTGGATTAATGTCCATTTTCAGTGGAGGCCCGGGGAGAAAAGCTCCTCAGGTTAGATACAATATTGGAAATACATAAGAAGACATAGTACAAGTGTGATTATACAAAGGAAAAATGAACTTACAAATATTATAGATTTTAATTAATTCAGAACAATCCTAGTAAGAACAATATAATAAGGTATGAGATCATCATTTTTTTTTTTTTTTTTTTTTTTTAAGATATGTAATATTTACAATAAATAGGGGTAATATATCAGTTGCAGAAGAAGATCAGATCCAAGTGGATAAGAAAAGTTTATGATAGAGTTAAGGATGCCAACAGGCTAGTCTGGGTTGGTACAAGAGCAAAGCCAGAATTTGTTAAGATGTATTAAAAGTTGTTTTTTAAAGAGTGGAAGAGTATGCAAAGAGGACAGATCAGATGGAAGATTATTCCATACTTTACCTACTGAGTTAGAAAAAAGGCAGTTGCCTTCAGAGTTCATAGTCTTGGTAATATTAACAAGTAATTTGTCAGAGGAACGTAGTTGTTTCAGGTTGATATAGGGAGTCAAGAGTTTGGAAAGAGCTGGTGTTTTAAAAGGTTGGTATAGAATTTTGTGAGCAATTAGGAGTTGTTGAAAAATAAGTTTATTAGGGAATTCCAGCCAGTGTAGTTGTTGTAGGTTTAGACAGTGGTGAGCTCTGAATTGTGATGTGGTGGCAAAGCGGGCAATATTGTGGTAAGATGTAGTGAGTTTCTTAAGGTTGCTTTTAGATAGATTAGTGTAAATAGGAGATGCATACAAAAGGGTAGAAATAAGATGTGTTTGGGCTAGGGTTATCTTAGTTTCAGGTGTGAGGAAGGACTTTATTCTGTATAGGGATCCAATCTTTTTGTTAAGGGCTTTTATTGTGTTGTTGATGTGACAATCAAAGTTAAGATAATTATCAATAGTAACACCAAGAAGTTTAGTTGAGGAGTCAGGAGAAATAATGGTGTTATCAGTTGCAGTAATACAGAAGTTTAACAAAGTCGATTTACGGGTAGGTGAGAAGAGTAGTAATTTAGTTTTTTTGGGGTTAAGGAGTAGACAGCGATTGGAGAACCACTGTTCAACAGTTGAGAAGGCTGATTGAGTTTGAGACTGGAGTTCTGTTTGAGAAGAAGCAGTGCAAATTATAGTGGAATCATCTGCATATTGTATGCAGGTAGTATTAGGAATAGATGATTGAAGGTCATTAATAAAGATGGAAAATAAAAGTGGGCCTAGGATAGACCCTTGTGGAACTCCTAACGAGATAGGGAGGAGAGCAGAGAGAGAGTTTTTCCAGAGTACGGCTTGCTGACGATTGTCAAGATAGGAAGAAAACCAGGTTAGGGAAGAGGGCTCCAGGGAAATAGATTTTAGTGTGTGCAGAAGAAGTGTATGATTTACCATATCAAAGGCTTTTGATAGGTCTATGAAGAGAGAAGATGTAAGATTATTGTTATTACGGTTTAGGTTTATTGTGTTGGTGAAGGAAAGAAGAGCTGTGGTAGTACTGTGAGCGGGTCTGAAACCATGTTGAGTGTCTGCCAGAAGGCTATTATTGAGGAGGTGGTTGAGTAGTTGTTTATGTATGCATTTTTCCATGATTTTAGCTAAGGGGGATAGAAGTGCTATGGGACGATAGTTGGAGAAGTCGTAAGATTTGCCTCCTTTATGGAGGGGAATGATATGTGATACTTTCCAGATTGCTGGGACATTACTTTCTTTTATTGATCTGTTTATTAAGATGGAGACAGGGTAAGCAATGGCTTTTGCTGCTAGTTGTAGGAATTCAGCAGGAAGTTTATCAAGGAAGGGGTGGTGGGTTTAAGTTTTTGGATAAGAGATTGTATATAGGAGGTAGATACAGGTTGTAGTTGAAGGGGAGGAATGGTATTTATTAAGGTATTTGGAGGTAGGTGAGAAGTATCAGGAGATAGTTGGTTGGCTAGAATTTGTATAGAATTGGTGAAGAAGGAATTAAAGTTATTGGCTGTTAGTGTGGGATTATCAGGGTCAGAATCCTGAGGGTTGGGTGTAATAATTTGCCCAGGGGTCAACAGACTGTTGATGCTGGACCAGAATTTTTTGGGTTCATTTCTGGTAGTTTTTTGAAGTTGAAAGTAATAGTTCTTTTTGTCTGTAAGAATAGCTTTCTTTGTATTGTTTCTAAGCTCTCTAAACTTTTGGTGGTCTATTTGACTTTTGGTGGAGCCATTTATGCCAAGATTTATTTCTGAGGGTGATTTTATGCTTAGTATTTGTGGTTAGCCAGGGAGCAGTTTTAGTTTTAGTTCTAATGGTTCGACTTGGGGCATGTTGATTAAGAATTGCTAAGAATGTTGAGTTGAAGTGTTCCACTGCTTTGTTGAGTGGGAGGTGTTTTAGTGGGGCCCAATGACATTGGAAAAGTTCAGCCTGAAACTGATCAGGGTTAAAATGTTTCTTTGAATGAAGGGTTCTAAAGGTTGTGGGTAAGGTTAAGTTGGTTTTACTTCTAATTATATAGGTTAGTGAGTGGTCACTAAGGTCATCGGGAAGAATACCTGTTTGGTAGGTTTGCAGGGGGGTATTAGTGAGGATCCAGTCTAAGGTAGAAGCTTTATTGTTTATTTTATTGGTTCTAGTGGGAGTATTGATAAGTTGTTTGAAGCCAAAGAGGTTGATATGTGAGGTAGGGTAAGCATTGTTACAGGAATGCCAATCTATATTAAAGTCACCAAGGACTAGTGTTTCTTGTGAAAGTTTGATAGAGAGTTGGTAGAGTATATCTTCAAGGGTATTGATGTTATTTCCAGGGGGGAGATATGCACAGATGATGTTAATGGCTTTATTGGTATTAATTTGTATTTTAGAGCTAATTACTTCAGCAGAGTTATTTTGAGTAAGAGTTAGGTCTAGAGGAATCAGTTTAAGTTTTGCTTTATGCAGGATGGCTACACCGCCTCCTTTCCTATTAGTGCGATCAAGCCTAATAATGCTATAACCAGGTGGGGTAATTTCGATGTCTTTAATTGAGGGTTTTAACCAAGTTTCTGATAGGCATAAAATATCAAATTTTTCAGTTTCAAGAAGGGCATGGAGTTGAGTAATTTTGTTACAGATACTACGTTCATTAAGATGGGCAATAGACAAAGAGTTTGAAGGTTTAGAGTAAGAGAGGGATAAAGGTTGAGTTTGGTTTTGTTCTATGATGGTTGTAGTATGATGTGGACCAGGATTGGGGTGAATATCACCATCTTGTAGTAAGTGGAGAAGAGTAGGATATATCTTAGGTATAAGATTATAGTGAATGTCATTTGTTTTTTTGGTATAGGTTTTTCTGAATTTGCAGTGTACTAATCTGTGATATTTGGCTAGAAGGTAGATGGACTGAGAGGGTGAATGGAAATAGGATGAAGATGAAGATGTTGTCAATGTGGAGGTACCTTTAGAGGGCAGTGGTGTAGAGAGAGTTTGTGAGTATTCGTATGAAGTTATGATGTAGGAAGTTACAAGAGATGATAATAATAGTAAAAAGATGAGTAGTCTTAGTGAAGCAGGTATAGTTAGTGTGGGCATAGTGGTATCAAAGTAGTTATGCAGATAAGAAGAGAGATGAAGTAAAGTAAAAAGAGAGAAATAAGAAGTTAAAGAGGGTGGGGAAGGAGGTAGGGATATAATGTGGTATAAGTAGTGTTTAAGAGAGGGGAGGTGGAGTAATCATGAGAAGAGAAGGTGTAATGAACTCAGAGAGTTATGTAATGATTTGATTGGATAGGAGGTTTAAAGGGGTGTGTCCCTATTACAGATAAAGGTAGGACCCCTGGGGGTGGGTGGGAATTGGGGGTAGGGAGGGGAGCGGAGTGAGGGCTTAACGGAGCGGGAAGAGAAAAGGTCCAGGAGAAAAACAATCAGTGAAGTGCTCAGAAAGAAGGTAAGTAAGGCAAGGGGAAGTAAATGTATTTGGTGTCAAAGGTAGGAGCAAGTAGAAGTTAGAAATATCAGAGCAAGTGGGAAGAGAAAAGTGGAACAGAAAGGGGATGACAGTAGGTAAGATAGAGAGGTAGAGGAGGTTTCCAGAGGAAAAACCCTAGAAGTAGGGGCCACCTTATGACCACAGGGGATATGTCAATACTTGCTGCTTACAAGGCTTATGGTTTAAAGCAAGGGGCAAGTAGCTAGGGATATTATTGGCAAATATATGATCAGTTGGTTGAGAGGAGGGGGGGGTTAGTTGTTGGCTGCTGGTAGTTCTGACCTTGGGTTTTACAACTTAACTGGGAAAAAATACAAAAAGATTAAGAAGAGCAAGAGCTCTAGGTCATACTTTCTATTATTTCTCCACGAGTAGGCTCCACAGGGTGGGATAACTTGAGTTCCTTAAATTAGGTGAGGAGAGTAGCAGGTTTGGATGGGATGCAAGAACCCAGACCTAAAGGTGGTCAGTAGGGTTTTACTGTTTCTATTATTTCTCCACGAGTAGGCTCCACAGGGTGGGATAACTTGAGTTCCTTAAATTAGGTGAGGAGAGTAGCAGGTTTGGATGGGATGCAAGAACCCAGACCTAAAGGTGGTCAGTAGGGTTTTACTGTTTCTATTATTTCTCCACGAGTAGGCTCCACAGGGTGGGATAACTTGAGTTCCTTAAATTAGGTGAGGAGAGTAGCAGGTTTGGATGGGATGCAAGAACCCAGACCTAAAGGTGGTCAGTAGGGTTTTACTGTTTCTATTATTTCTCCACGAGTAGGCTCCACAGGGTGGGATAACTTGAGTTCCTTAAATTAGGTGAGGAGAGTAGCAGGTTTGGATGGGATGCAAGAACCCAGACCTAAAGGTGGTCAGTAGGGTTTTACTGTTTCTATTATTTCTCCACGAGTAGGCTCCACAGGGTGGGATAACTTGAGTTCCTTAAATTAGGTGAGGAGAGTAGCAGGTTTGGATGGGATGCAAGAACCCAGACCTAAAGGTGGTCAGTAGGGTTTTACTGTTTCTATTATTTCTCCACGAGTAGGCTCCACAGGGTGGGATAACTTGAGTTCCTTAAATTAGGTGAGGAGAGTAGCAGGTTTGGATGGGATGCAAGAACCCAGACCTAAAGGTGGTCAGTAGGGTTTTACTGTTTCTATTATTTCTCCACGAGTAGGCTCCACAGGGTGGGATAACTTGAGTTCCTTAAATTAGGTGAGGAGAGTAGCAGGTTTGGATGGGATGCAAGAACCCAGACCTAAAGGTGGTCAGTAGGGTTTTACTGTTTCTATTATTTCTCCACGAGTAGGCTCCACAGGGTGGGATAACTTGAGTTCCTTAAATTAGGTGAGGAGAGTAGCAGGTTTGGATGGGATGCAAGAACCCAGACCTAAAGGTGGTCAGCAGGGTTTTACTGTTTCTATTATTTCTCCACGAGTAGGCTCCACAGGGTGGGATAACTTGAGTTCCTTAAATTAGGTGAGGAGAGTAGCAGGTTTGGATGGGATGCAAGAACCCAGACCTAAAGGTGGTCAGTAGGGTTTTACTGTTTCTATTATTTCTCCACGAGTAGGCTCCACAGGGTGGGATAACTTGAGTTCCTTAAATTAGGTGAGGAGAGTAGCAGGTTTGGATGGGATGCAAGAACCCAGACCTAAAGGTGGTCAGTAGGGTTTTACTGTTTCTATTATTTCTCCACGAGTAGGCTCCACAGGGTGGGATAACTTGAGTTCCTTAAATTAGGTGAGGAGAGTAGCAGGTTTGGATGGGATGCAAGAACCCAGACCTAAAGGTGGTCAGTAGGGTTTTACTGTTTCTATTATTTCTCCACGAGTAGGCTCCACAGGGTGGGATAACTTGAGTTCCTTAAATTAGGTGAGGAGAGTAGCAGGTTTGGATGGGATGCAAGAACCCAGACCTAAAGGTGGTCAGTAGGGTTTTACTGTTTCTATTATTTCTCCACGAGTAGGCTCCACAGGGTGGGATAACTTGAGTTCCTTAAATTAGGTGAGGAGAGTAGCAGGTTTGGATGGGATGCAAGAACCCAGACCTAAAGGTGGTCAGTAGGGTTTTACTGTTTCTATTATTTCTCCACGAGTAGGCTCCACAGGGTGGGATAACTTGAGTTCCTTAAATTAGGTGAGGAGAGTAGCAGGTTTGGATGGGATGCAAGAACCCAGACCTAAAGGTGGTCAGAAGGGTTTTACTGTTTCTATTATTTCTCCACGAGTAGGCTCCACAGGGTGGGATAACTTGAGTTCCTTAAATTAGGTGAGGAGAGTAGCAGGTTTGGATGGGATGCAAGAACCCAGACCTAAAGGTGGTCAGTAGGGTTTTACTGTTTCTATTATTTCTCCACGAGTAGGCTCCACAGGGTGGGATAACTTGAGTTCCTTAAATTAGGTGAGGAGAGTAGCAGGTTTGGATGGGATGCAAGAACCCAGACCTAAAGGTGGTCAGTAGGGTTTTACTGTTTCTATTATTTCTCCACGAGTAGGCTCCACAGGGTGGGATAACTTGAGTTCCTTAAATTAGGTGAGGAGAGTAGCAGGTTTGGATGGGATGCAAGAACCCAGACCTAAAGGTGGTCAGTAGGGTTTTACTGTTTCTATTATTTCTCCACGAGTAGGCTCCACAGGGTGGGATAACTTGAGTTCCTTAAATTAGGTGAGGAGAGTAGCAGGTTTGGATGGGATGCAAGAACCCAGACCTAAAGGTGGTCAGGAGGGTTTTACTGTTTCTATTATTTCTCCACGAGTAGGCTCCACAGGGTGGGATAACTTGAGTTCCTTAAATTAGGTGAGGAGAGTAGCAGGTTTGGATGGGATGCAAGAACCCAGACCTAAAGGTGGTCAGTAGGGTTTTACTGTTTCTATTATTTCTCCACGAGTAGGCTCCACAGGGTGGGATAACTTGAGTTCCTTAAATTAGGTGAGGAGAGTAGCAGGTTTGGATGGGATGCAAGAACCCAGACCTAAAGGTGGTCAGGAGGGTTTTACTGTTTCTATTATTTCTCCACGAGTAGGCTCCACAGGGTGGGATAACTTGAGTTCCTTAAATTAGGTGAGGAGAGTAGCAGGTTTGGATGGGATGCAAGAACCCAGACCTAAAGGTGGTCAGGAGGGTTTTACTGTTTCTATTATTTCTCCACGAGTAGGCTCCACAGGGTGGGATAACTTGAGTTCCTTAAATTAGGTGAGGAGAGTAGCAGGTTTGGATGGGATGCAAGAACCCAGACCTAAAGGTGGTCAGTAGGGTTTTACTGTTTCTATTATTTCTCCACGAGTAGGCTCCACAGGGTGGGATAACTTGTGTTCCTTAAATTAGGTGAGGAGAGTAGCAGGTTTGGATGGGATGCAAGAACCCAGACCTAAAGGTGGTCAGGAGGGTTTTACTGTTTCTATTATTTCTCCACGAGTAGGCTCCACAGGGTGGGATAACTTGTGTTCCTTAAATTAGGTGAGGAGAGTAGCAGGTTTGGATGGGATGCAAGAACCCAGACCTAAAGGTGGTCAGGAGGGTTTTACTGTTTCTATTATTTCTCCACGAGTAGGCTCCACAGGGTGGGATAACTTGAGTTCCTTAAATTAGGTGAGGAGAGTAGCAGGTTTGGATGGGATGCAAGAACCCAGACCTAAAGGTGGTCAGTAGGGTTTTACTGTTTCTATTATTTCTCCACGAGTAGGCTCCACAGGGTGGGATAACTTGTGTTCCTTAAATTAGGTGAGGAGAGTAGCAGGTTTGGATGGGATGCAAGAACCCAGACCTAAAGGTGGTCAGTAGGGTTTTACTGTTTCTATTATTTCTCCACGAGTAGGCTCCACAGGGTGGGATAACTTGTGTTCCTTAAATTAGGTGAGGAGAGTAGCAGGTTTGGATGGGATGCAAGAACCCAGACCTAAAGGTGGTCAGGAGGGTTTTACTGTTTCTATTATTTCTCCACGAGTAGGCTCCACAGGGTGGGATAACTTGTGTTCCTTAAATTAGGTGAGGAGAGTAGCAGGTTTGGATGGGATGCAAGAACCCAGACCTAAAGGTGGTCAGGAGGGTTTTACTGTTTCTATTATTTCTCCACGAGTAGGCTCCACAGGGTGGGATAACTTGTGTTCCTTAAATTAGGTGAGGAGAGTAGCAGGTTTGGATGGGATGCAAGAACCCAGACCTAAAGGTGGTCAGGAGGGTTTTACTGTTTCTATTATTTCTCCACGAGTAGGCTCCACAGGGTGGGATAACTTGTGTTCCTTAAATTAGGTGAGGAGAGTAGCAGGTTTGGATGGGATGCAAGAACCCAGACCTAAAGGTGGTCAGTAGGGTTTTACTGTTTCTATTATTTCTCCACGAGTAGGCTCCACAGGGTGGGATAACTTGTGTTCCTTAAATTAGGTGAGGAGAGTAGCAGGTTTGGATGGGATGCAAGAACCCAGACCTAAAGGTGGTCAGGAGGGTTTTACTGTTTCTATTATTTCTCCACGAGTAGGCTCCACAGGGTGGGATAACTTGTGTTCCTTAAATTAGGTGAGGAGAGTAGCAGGTTTGGATGGGATGCAAGAACCCAGACCTAAAGGTGGTCAGGAGGGTTTTACTGTTTCTATTATTTCTCCACGAGTAGGCTCCACAGGGTGGGATAACTTGTGTTCCTTAAATTAGGTGAGGAGAGTAGCAGGTTTGGATGGGATGCAAGAACCCAGACCTAAAGGTGGTCAGGAGGGTTTTACTGTTTCTATTATTTCTCCACGAGTAGGCTCCACAGGGTGGGATAACTTGTGTTCCTTAAATTAGGTGAGGAGAGTAGCAGGTTTGGATGGGATGCAAGAACCCAGACCTAAAGGTGGTCAGGAGGGTTTTACTGTTTCTATTATTTCTCCACAGTAGGCTCCACAGGGTGGGATAACTTGAGTTCCTTAAATTAGGTGAGGAGAGTAGCAGGTTTGGATGGGATGCAAGAACCCAGACCTAAAGGTGGTCAGGAGGGTTTTACTGTTTCTATTATTTCTCCACGAGTAGGCTCCACAGGGTGGGATAACTTGAGTTCCTTAAATTAGGTGAGGAGAGTAGCAGGTTTGGATGGGATGCAAGAACCCAGACCTAAAGGTGGTCAGTAGGGTTTTACTGTTTCTATTATTTCTCCACGAGTAGGCTCCACAGGGTGGGATAACTTGTGTTCCTTAAATTAGGTGAGGAGAGTAGCAGGTTTGGATGGGATGCAAGAACCCAGACCTAAAGGTGGTCAGGAGGGTTTTACTGTTTCTATTATTTCTCCACGAGTAGGCTCCACAGGGTGGGATAACTTGAGTTCCTTAAATTAGGTGAGGAGAGTAGCAGGTTTGGATGGGATGCAAGAACCCAGACCTAAAGGTGGTCAGGAGGGTTTTACTGTTTCTATTATTTCTCCACGAGTAGGCTCCACAGGGTGGGATAACTTGTGTTCCTTAAATTAGGTGAGGAGAGTAGCAGGTTTGGATGGGATGCAAGAACCCAGACCTAAAGGTGGTCAGTAGGGTTTTACTGTTTCTATTATTTCTCCACGAGTAGGCTCCACAGGGTGGGATAACTTGTGTTCCTTAAATTAGGTGAGGAGAGTAGCAGGTTTGGATGGGATGCAAGAACCCAGACCTAAAGGTGGTCAGGAGGGTTTTACTGTTTCTATTATTTCTCCACGAGTAGGCTCCACAGGGTGGGATAACTTGTGTTCCTTAAATTAGGTGAGGAGAGTAGCAGGTTTGGATGGGATGCAAGAACCCAGACCTAAAGGTGGTCAGGAGGGTTTTACTGTTTCTATTATTTCTCCACGAGTAGGCTCCACAGGGTGGGATAACTTGTGTTCCTTAAATTAGGTGAGGAGAGTAGCAGGTTTGGATGGGATGCAAGAACCCAGACCTAAAGGTGGTCAGGAGGGTTTTACTGTTTCTATTATTTCTCCACGAGTAGGCTCCACAGGGTGGGATAACTTGTGTTCCTTAAATTAGGTGAGGAGAGTAGCAGGTTTGGATGGGATGCAAGAACCCAGACCTAAAGGTGGTCAGTAGGGTTTTACTGTTTCTATTATTTCTCCACGAGTAGGCTCCACAGGGTGGGATAACTTGTGTTCCTTAAATTAGGTGAGGAGAGTAGCAGGTTTGGATGGGATGCAAGAACCCAGACCTAAAGGTGGTCAGGAGGGTTTTACTGTTTCTATTATTTCTCCACGAGTAGGCTCCACAGGGTGGGATAACTTGTGTTCCTTAAATTAGGTGAGGAGAGTAGCAGGTTTGGATGGGATGCAAGAACCCAGACCTAAAGGTGGTCAGGAGGGTTTTACTGTTTCTATTATTTCTCCACGAGTAGGCTCCACAGGGTGGGATAACTTGTGTTCCTTAAATTAGGTGAGGAGAGTAGCAGGTTTGGATGGGATGCAAGAACCCAGACCTAAAGGTGGTCAGGAGGGTTTTACTGTTTCTATTATTTCTCCACGAGTAGGCTCCACAGGGTGGGATAACTTGTGTTCCTTAAATTAGGTGAGGAGAGTAGCAGGTTTGGATGGGATGCAAGAACCCAGACCTAAAGGTGGTCAGGAGGGTTTTACTGTTTCTATTATTTCTCCACGAGTAGGCTCCACAGGGTGGGATAACTTGTGTTCCTTAAATTAGGTGAGGAGAGTAGCAGGTTTGGATGGGATGCAAGAACCCAGACCTAAAGGTGGTCAGGAGGGTTTTACTGTTTCTATTATTTCTCCACGAGTAGGCTCCACAGGGTGGGATAACTTGAGTTCCTTAAATTAGGTGAGGAGAGTAGCAGGTTTGGATGGGATGCAAGAACCCAGACCTAAAGGTGGTCAGGAGGGTTTTACTGTTTCTATTATTTCTCCACGAGTAGGCTCCACAGGGTGGGATAACTTGTGTTCCTTAAATTAGGTGAGGAGAGTAGCAGGTTTGGATGGGATGCAAGAACCCAGACCTAAAGGTGGTCAGGAGGGTTTTACTGTTTCTATTATTTCTCCACGAGTAGGCTCCACAGGGTGGGATAACTTGTGTTCCTTAAATTAGGTGAGGAGAGTAGCAGGTTTGGATGGGATGCAAGAACCCAGACCTAAAGGTGGTCAGGAGGGTTTTACTGTTTCTATTATTTCTCCACGAGTAGGCTCCACAGGGTGGGATAACTTGTGTTCCTTAAATTAGGTGAGGAGAGTAGCAGGTTTGGATGGGATGCAAGAACCCAGACCTAAAGGTGGTCAGGAGGGTTTTACTGTTTCTATTATTTCTCCACGAGTAGGCTCCACAGGGTGGGATAACTTG
The DNA here is from genome assembly GCF_019279795.1 of Protopterus annectens. NCBI lineage: Eukaryota > Metazoa > Chordata > Ceratodontiformes > Protopteridae > Protopterus > Protopterus annectens. Next base: position 1,023,105,209 of record NC_056744.1, read on the forward strand.
TGTTCCTTAAATTAGGTGAGGAGAGTAGCAGGTTTGGATGGGATGCAAGAACCCAGACCTAAAGGTGGTCAGGAGGGTTTTACTGTTTCTATTATTTCTCCACGAGTAGGCTCCACAGGGTGGGATAACTTGTGTTCCTTAAATTAGGTGAGGAGAGTAGCAGGTTTGGATGGGATGCAAGAACCCAGACCTAAAGGTGGTCAGGAGGGTTTTACTGTTTCTATTATTTCTCCACGAGTAGGCTCCACAGGGTGGGATAACTTGTGTTCCTTAAATTAGGTGAGGAGAGTAGCAGGTTTGGATGGGATGCAAGAACCCAGACCTAAAGGTGGTCAGGAGGGTTTTACTGTTTCTATTATTTCTCCACGAGTAGGCTCCACAGGGTGGGATAACTTGTGTTCCTTAAATTAGGTGAGGAGAGTAGCAGGTTTGGATGGGATGCAAGAACCCAGACCTAAAGGTGGTCAGGAGGGTTTTACTGTTTCTATTATTTCTCCACGAGTAGGCTCCACAGGGTGGGATAACTTGTGTTCCTTAAATTAGGTGAGGAGAGTAGCAGGTTTGGATGGGATGCAAGAACCCAGACCTAAAGGTGGTCAGGAGGGTTTTACTGTTTCTATTATTTCTCCACGAGTAGGCTCCACAGGGTGGGATAACTTGTGTTCCTTAAATTAGGTGAGGAGAGTAGCAGGTTTGGATGGGATGCAAGAACCCAGACCTAAAGGTGGTCAGTAGGGTTTTACTGTTTCTATTATTTCTCCACGAGTAGGCTCCACAGGGTGGGATAACTTGTGTTCCTTAAATTAGGTGAGGAGAGTAGCAGGTTTGGATGGGATGCAAGAACCCAGACCTAAAGGTGGTCAGGAGGGTTTTACTGTTTCTATTATTTCTCCACGAGTAGGCTCCACAGGGTGGGATAACTTGTGTTCCTTAAATTAGGTGAGGAGAGTAGCAGGTTTGGATGGGATGCAAGAACCCAGACCTAAAGGTGGTCAGGAGGGTTTTACTGTTTCTATTATTTCTCCACGAGTAGGCTCCACAGGGTGGGATAACTTGTGTTCCTTAAATTAGGTGAGGAGAGTAGCAGGTTTGGATGGGATGCAAGAACCCAGACCTAAAGGTGGTCAGGAGGGTTTTACTGTTTCTATTATTTCTCCACGAGTAGGCTCCACAGGGTGGGATAACTTGTGTTCCTTAAATTAGGTGAGGAGAGTAGCAGGTTTGGATGGGATGCAAGAACCCAGACCTAAAGGTGGTCAGCAGGGTTTTACTGAAGGAACGCCAAAGGTAGGAACCCACAGCAGCATGTAGGTATATTCTACACACACAGCTATGTACGGGTTAAATGCACTGGCTTTCAAGGCAGAGGTACATGGGAGGGCAGCTGCTAGTAGAATGATGCAGTGCATCATCGACTCATCCACCAGAGACAGCAGAAGGACAGAATATGGAAATGGGAAGGGAGGAGGAGGAGAAGGAAGGAAATACCTGGAGAAGGCGTGAATCTGCTAGGAAAAGACTGGAAGATTCCGCTGTCCAAAGTACACAGCCAGCAGGAGTCAAGTCTTACACCACAAGGAGGTTCACTGACATTAATGCCAACCTGTACTAGAAAGGGTGAACAGAGACCATAGTCTTATCCGGTGTATGGGGTGTCATGGCTGTCAAGGTTAAGGCACTGGTAGCAACCACTGACCGTCTCAGCATAGTTTAGAGTAGCAGTAAAAGTTATGAATAAAAAGACAAAGATGAAGGCATAAACTGGAATATGCTGTTCTGTGCGTGGTAGTCAAGAATTAAGGGACTGGAAGTACAGAAGCAAGGGTAACTATCAGGGATTGGGTACTCAGGACTATGGATGAGTGTGTGGGAAATGCAAACACAAAGACCAATACTGCTAAATAAGAATGTCAGGGGAAAAACTAGTGCAAAAGCAAGGGCATGAAAGAGGTGGAAATGAGGGGAGTGTGGAGGTGTAATCGGCACAGTTCAGGGAGGCTAGCAAAAAAAAAAAAAAGTAAGGATAGCAATGGCTAAAGAAGAAAGGAGTTAGAAGGGAAATCAAGAGAGAAAGCAAAGTTGGCACTTTAAGGACAGACCACAATGAAGAAAGAGTAGGCTAGACAAAGTTGGAAGGGAGAAAAGTACAGTTTTGTACCTACCATAAATGTAGATGTTCGAGTGTATACACTGCTGCAGTCATTACACTTGGGTTATCCTGCCGTCAGGCGGCAGTTCCCCAGTCGGCCTGAGTTTCAAAGTCTTGGTCCGGCATCGGTTGTTGTCGCCTCCTCCCTGACGTCAGTGCGACAGGGGTATACAAGATGCAGCAGACGCCATTTTCTTCAGTTTTTCTTGCCCCAGATGTCAGATGCCCCCAAATAGGTAGGCAATTCAAATTGCTAATAAAACACACATAAGAAAAGCAAACAACAACTTTCAGTTACCAGCAAATACTCCCCATAGGTAGTCAAGGGTAGAAGACATAGGTACGTACCAGTAAGTAAGAGGGGAAGGAGGTAGGGTAACCTGAACTGTAGCAGTGTATACACTCGAACATCTACATTTATGGTAGGTACAAAACTGTACTATGTTCATTGTGGTACACTGCTGCAGTCACTACACTTGGGTAGAATCCCAAAGCTGAGGTAAGGTGGCTGGTTCTATAAGGCATTAGGGATGGCTATAAGGCCCTGCAGCACTGCAGTGGTGTAGCCAGCTCTGGATTTAGAGCATAGAGACAGATGGTAATGCTTGGTGAAGGTATGCACAAAACTCCATGTTGCTGCTTCCAAAATATCCTTGGTAGGTACTCCTCTGAGGTAGGCAGTTGAAGTGGCTGTTGCCCTGGTGGAGTGAGATCTAATGCTGCTAGGTAAAGGTTTCCCATGGTGTGTATAGCAGAAACGTATACAATGTCCTATCCATTTTGAAATTGTCTGTTTTGAAATGGCTTTTCCCTGTGCTCCTGCAGCATATGCTACCAATAATTGCTCAGATTTTCTGAAAGCTTTGGTTTTGTCCAAGTAGAAGCGTAACTGCCTGTGAATGTCCAAAGAATACAGTAGTCTCTCCCCTTTATTCTGTGGTTTTGGATAAAAAGTTGGCAAGTGAATAGTTTTGTTTAGAGCCACACTTGAGACCACCTTTGGCATAAACATAGGGTTAGTTCTTAAAGACACCCTGTCCTGGTGGAAAATGAGGAAAGGTTCCGCTGACGTTAGTGCCTGTAATTCTGAAACTCTTTGTGCTGATGTTATTGCCAGGAGCAGAGCAGTTTTCCAAGAGATACATTTCAATTCTGCTGTGTTAGCTGGCTCAAAAGGAGGTAAAGTTAATTTTTCCAAAACAAAGTTGAGGTCCCAAGTTGGAGTAGGTGCTCTACGGGGCAGTCTTATGTTTTTAGCCCCTCTGAGGTACTGTTTTAGCAAAGGATTAGAGAAAATTGGTGGATCCGTGTTGTAATGAGCAGAGATGGCAGAGGTGTGGATCTTGATGGATGAAAAGGAGAGGCCTTTGTCCTGCATCTCAGTTAAATATTGTAGTATCCCAGGAATGTTTGGGACAAGAGGGTCAAGGCTGTGAGCCTGGTTCCAGGCACAGAATCTCTTCCATTTATCCAAATAGGCTTTCCTGGTACTAGGCCTTCTGGCCTCCAGAATGACATACATAACAGCTTTGGAGAGAGGCATTGCTTGCTTGACTAAGGAATCTTCCATGCAGCTAGGTTTAAGGTCTTTAGCTGCCTGTGAAGTATCTGATTGTTGTGCTGAATCAGCAGATGTGGGATTTGAGGCAAAATCCACGGTGGTTCTTGTGCTAAGTTCTTTAAGATTGGGTACCAGTGCTGGCGTGGCCAGTCTGGTGCAATCAGGACCATCTTTGGCTCTTCTTGCCTGGCTTTATGAGTACCTTTGGAAGGAGAGGAAGTGGTGGGAAAGTGTATACTTGTAGGTTTTTCCAGCTGAATGAGAGGGCATCCACTTTCCATGCTTGTGGATAGTAACTCCTTGTGCAGAATTTCTGTAGCTGGCAGTTTATTGGGGATGCAAACAGATCTATGTCCGGGCTCCACCATTTCCATGTTATCATTCTGAATATTTGTGGATTCAATTCCCATTCGTGGGGATCCATGATGTTTCTGCTTAAGTCGTTTGCCAGTGTGTTTTTCTCTCCTGGCAGGAATTGTGCTTGCAAATGAATTTGATAGTTTAGAGCTGCGTTCCACAAGGTCATGGCTTGTCTGCAGAGGGGGTAGGAGTGAGTGCCCCCTTGCTTGTTTATGTATCACATGACTGTGGTGTTGTCTGTCTTTATTAGTAGTTGCCCTGGATGCAGCAGGTCCTTGAAAGCTATAAGGGCATTTTGTACAGCTAACATCTCTTTTTGATTGATGTGAAGATGCCTTTGTTCTGCGGGCCACTTGCCCTGAATACATTTTCCTGCCATGTGTGCTCCCCAGGTGTAATCCAATGCATCTGTTGTCAGTGTTTGCCTGGCTGTGGGTTCAGTAAAAGGCTGTCCCTTGTTGAGGTGACAAGCTTGAGCCCACCATCGAAACTCCTGTTGAAGGCAAGGAATTAGTGGTATAACTGTTTCCAACTTTGACAGTGCTGAGACCATACACACTTTAGGTACCATTGTAGTTTCCTCATATGCAGTCTGACATATGGAATTAGTAGTATGCAAGATGCCATGTAACCCAAGACCTGCAGAATTTTTCTTGCAGGGAGTTGGGTTTTTGTTGCCTTCAATTGAAAGTATCGAGTCAGTTGTCCTTGCTTGTCTGGCATGAGATAAGCCATCTGGGCCGTTGGGTTCAAGCTGGCACCCAGGAATATTATTTCTTGTGAGGGCACTAGTTTTGATTTCTTTTCGTTTACTGTGTACCCCAGGCAACTTAACTTTTTTACAAACGCCAGATGCTTTAGAAGAATGTTCTTGCTCTCTGCTTGAATCAGGCAGTCGTCCAGGTACAGATAAATTTGAATTCCTTTCTGTCTGCAAAATGCAATTACTGGTGCCAGGCACTTTGTGAAGACCCTGAGCGCAGTAGATAAGCCAAAGGGCAGTGCAGAGAATCGATAGAGCATTGAACCAGCTATGAATCTGAGGTATCTTCTGCAGTTTTGTCTGATAGGGACATGCAGGTATGCCTCCTTGAAGTCCAAGGTCACGAGCCAAGCTTTCTTGCCCAGCATGGGAAGAAGCTGCTGTAGTGTCAACATTTTGAATTTCGGAACATCCAGGTAAGTGTTAAGAGAAAACCGACCCAGAATGGGCCTCCAGGCTTTGTCCTTTCTGGTAACCAGAAAGAGTCTAGAGTAAAATCCTTGTCCTTGTTCCTGTGGTGGTACCTTTTGAATAGCTCTCATTTCCATGAGTGCTGTAATTTGTTTTTGAGCCTCTGCCCATTGATTTGGTGGCAGATTTGGCATTCCTTTTAACCTTGGCAGAGTGTGAAAGCGGAACCTGTAACCTTGAGATACAATGTTGAGAACCCATTTGTCTTTGGTGACTCAATGTCAATTGTGATAGAAAAGTGCCAGTTTTCCTCCCAAGGGGGCTGCCAAGAGAGAGCTGTTTGGCAGCTGTAATAGGAAGTCATTGAGGCTGCTTTTTATATGGCTGGGGCCTGTCTTCCCCTTCTTTCTGGCCTGGTGCACCCCATTGTCGAGGCCTGTAAGGACCTTGTGGTTGACCTCTACCTCTTGGACGTCTGTATCTGCCCCTTTGAAGTCTGTCTAACTGGAAAGGACCAATTCTTTGTTGACCAATTGCTGCTAAATCTTGGAGGCCGAACCTGTAAGAAATCCTTCACCATTTGCATAGATTTTGCCTTATCCTCCATTTTCTTTAATACCTCTAACTCCAAATAACACATCCTGCTGCAAAGGTGCATCCAATAATTTTGCTTAAACATGATCTGGTAACGTATGTTCTTTTAACCAAGCATGCCTTCTAATGACAGAGCCTGTAACTGCTGCTCTACAAGAGGCCTCTAAAGAATCAAAACCACATTGCAAAGTATGTTTTCCCACTTGTTCAGCTGCATGCAATAAATCCTGCATTTCTTGAAAATTAGGAGGATCTGAATCTGGAAGCATTTTTTGTTTCAACTGAGACATCAAAAACTGCTGATATTTTAGCATGTGAAACTGGCAATTTAAGGCTCTCATTGCTAAAGTTGCAGCCGTATATACTTTCTTTCCCCATCTGTCTAATGCTCTGGAATCTCTGTCAGAGGGAACTGGATTTTTTGCTGATGAGGCCTTAATCCCTTTGGGTTCCTGAGAAATAGTCTCAGGGTCAGCAACAACACTGGCAGAATAGCAAGGGGTCTGGTGTTGAGGTAATAAAGGGAAGTCTCTTGAGCCTTTTCTTGGATTCCGAGTAATCCTGGCCTTCCCAATGGAAATGCTCTCTCATGGTATGTAAGGTTTCCCCAAAGGAGTAGTCCTCAGGCGGAGAGGCTGATGGAATAGATTCCTCATTATCAGAATCCTCATAAGGGGGTAAAGAATATCCCAGGTCTGAGGATGAATCTGAAGAAATGGACACCTGGTCGGATGAGTCATAGTCTGCATCCTGTCTGGGCCTTTTATCAGGAGGGGGATGGGACCCCCTGATCAGAGTGATTAGGTCTTCTGCCATTTTGAGCATTTGTTTCTTAGGCATGGAGGCCTGTCCTGGAGAATGCTGTATTTGTTTCTTTGTTTTTAAAGGAGGCTTAGACTTAGCAGAGGGTTTAATGCTTAACTGAGTAGGTCTGAAAACACCCTCTGAAGCTCCAGGTTGTTCAGCTACTCCAGATCCCTCTGAAGGATTAGTTTCGGAAGGCTGAAAAACTGGTGCGTCCAAAGGCCCAGCCATCTCCATGTGGAAGTCGGAGGCGGCCTGTGGTTCTGCATAAGCGGTAGTCAGGGGCTGCGAAGGCACCTTGCTGAAAACCGGAGAACCAGCGACCGGCCTAGAAGAGGCTTCATCAGTTTTGGGCCTCGGATGCCTGTCCTCGTCTTTGCGCTTTTTATGTATTCTGGTCATCGGAAGTTCCGACGGCATGGTGTAATTGAATTTTCTGCCAAAATAATGTCAGGCAAAATCAAACCGACATTTAATAGGGCGCTTGTTAAACCTAGCACAAAACCGACAACCAGTGACTTCGTGGTCTGGGCCTAGGCATGGGATACAATAGGAATGGAAATCCTTATGAGGTATTTGCTTCCCACAAGAAATACAGTTATTAACTTTTACTGACATCGGACTGTGGCAAGAAAAAGTTTCCCCAACAGGGTACTTAGCTTTGTAGAAGACTTCGGTTCTGGATTCGGAATGAAAATCTCAGGAGTCGGCCGACCGGCACTTGCGAACTGCTTTTGCTTCGGGCACCGTGCAAGAAAGACTGAACAAAATGGCGTCGGCTGCATCTTGTATACCCATATCACACTGACGTCAGGGAGGAGGCGACAGCAACCAACGCCGGACCAAGACTTTGGAACTCAGGCCGACTGGGGAACCGCCTGACGGCAGGATAACCCAAGTGTAATGACTGCAGCAGTGTAACACAATGAATATCAGCACTAAAAAAAAAAAAAAAAAAACTGGTACTAAGTGAATTTTGTGTGTTCATCTTTACAAAAAGGTGCCAAGTTAGACGGAAGGTAGAAAAAAAAAACAAGAACAGCAGACATACACCAAGACAATTAACCAGGAAGTTTAGATGGAAATGGCTGTCCTTACATGGGATATAAAATAGTCAGATGAGTTGCCTCAAAAGAGTTCTCAGGAATCTGACAAGTATTTTGGCAAAGCCTTTTGGTTAGCTTCATAACAACATTGACTAGTTCAAAAATGCTACAGGACTGGAAGACAGCAACTGCTGTACACTTGTTCAAGAGGGGGATCAGAAAAAATGCATAACTACATGCCTGTTGCCAAACACAGTGGCAAGGAAAGTCACAGAAATAATCCTGAGGGGAGGGTTAGTTGTAGTTCTACATGGCAATCTTCAGTATGCCTGAATTCATGGCGCAAAGGAGCCGCCAGTCAACCCTGATCTGGTTTTACTGGGTTACATGTGAACCTGACAGGGGAGTACTGGTGAACAGTATCTGGAATTCAGCAAGACCTCCAACTTTTTTTCCACATAGGAATCTTTTAGAAAAGCTGGAGAGGCTGTGGGTGGAGCAAAGACTGAGGAACTGAACAGTTGCACGGCCAAATGGCAGGACACAGAGGGTTGTGGTGAGACAGAATGTCAAGACTTAGCAAAGTGACTAGAGAAATATTGAAGGGTCTTGGTCCTGTCTCCATGATTTCAGTGCATTTGCCCTAGACATATCTGAAGGAACAGAGAACAAAGTACAGTTGTGCGAGATCTTATCATAATAGTAGATGTCCTCTTAACTGTTACAGTATTCTTTACAATATCCCCTGCCAAGGGTGGCCCAACATCCGGCCAGTATACTAAAGCCTTTAGGTTGCTTTAAGGTACGCCATATGTTACACACACATGCTCCTCGTGTAGCATAGGGCATAAAGGTGAAGTCTGAACATACCATTCTCACAACTGAGAGCCTCAGCAGAAATGAAGAGAGGTAATCAGTACATCCAGGAGAGAAGAGGGCCGGGGTGAGGAGGGAGTGAATACTGCAACAGTGAAGAGAAAGACATCTACCATTATGCAAGATCTTGCACAACTGTACTATGTCTTTCCATTTCACTGCTGCAGTATTCTTTACAATAGGGAGAGTGCTAAACCAAACCTCAGGAAGAGGGAGGAGGAAGGAGCAGCACAGCCCTCTAGGAACCCATGAAGGATGGCCCTAGCAAAACTAGCTCTAGAAATTCCATCCAACATGTAGTGCTTGGTAAATGTATGCAGAGAAGTCAAGATAGCTGCCTCAAGAACAGAGCTGGTATCCAAACAGTTGAAAAAAGCACCAGAAGAAGCCACAGCTCTAGTAGAATGAATCATAACAGAGGGAGGAATGCTCTTACTATGAAAGGATTAAGAGAGAGAGATGGCTTTAGAAATCCTAGAAGAAATAGTTTGCTTGGACACTGCCAATCCTAAAGACCTAGGATGAAAAGAAACAAAAAGCTGATCAGATTTATGAAAAAAGTTTTAGCCCTATCCAAATAAAATTAGAGTTGTCTATGCACATCCAGTGTGTGCAGCATCATCTCACTGGCAGATTATGGAGAATGGAAAAAAGTAGACAAATGAATAGGCTGATTAAGAGACAACTCACTCACAACCTTGGACATAAAAGAATAATTAGTATGAAGGGACACCCTGTCCTTAAAACACCAAAAAAGGAGGAGAAGCCATAAGGGCTTGAAGTTCAGACACCAGTCTGGCAGAAGTAAGACCTAAAAGAAGTACAGTCTTCCAAGAGCAATGTTGCAAGTTAGCTGACACTGCACGCTCAAAAGGAGCCTGGGTTAATTTTTCTAAAACAAAATTAAGATCCCAAGGAGGCAGAACAGGCTTCCTGGAAAGCTTAATATGAAGGATCCCTTTAAGGAATTATTCAGCTTCAAATCTAGAAGCTAAAGGATGTGATAAAAGCAAACAAGTAGAAACAGCTGATAAGTGGGCCTTAAGAGAAGAATAAGCCAACCCAGCACCGAGCAGTTCACACAAATGAGTTAGAACCAAAGGAACATCCAAAGAAAGTGGATCCAGGTTACAAGAAAAGACACCAAAACAGAAAACACATTCCATTTGGATAAGTAGGTTTTCCTAGTAACAAAATCCCTGGCCGCCTGCAGGACCCTAAGCATGTCCTCAGAAAAGGTTTATACCTGGAATCAAAATCCAATCATCCACAGTGTCAACTGAGGAGTGGACAGGTGAGGATGGATGAGGCAGCCTTGTCTTGTGTAAATAGGTCCACCCTGGAGATAACTTGTGATGACTGCAGTTGGCTAAATGCTGAAGAGGGAACCAATGGTGTCTCGGCCAAAAGGAAGTCACCAACAAGATTTTGGGAGCATCCTGTTGCATTCTGAACAAGACTTTTGGAATGAGAAGAAAGGGGAGGAAAAGCATAAAGAAACACTTTCCAAGAAAAAAAGCAGGTGTCCACCTTCCAAACCAGGGGACCTGTCTGCTCAGAAGGGAGGTAAAAAGATCCATTTGAGGAGTAACCCAATGGGTGTACAATGTCCAGAAAATCATCCCTGTGAAGCATCCATTCATGGGACTGAGTTTATGGACCTGCTCAGAAAGTCTGCTACAATGTTTTGACCTGAAGGAATGTAAACTTCCTGAAAAATCACTTTATAATGGATAGTTAGTTCCCACACTAGGAGTGCCAAAAAGCAGAGGATAAGACATTTTACCCCCCCCCCCCCCCCCCGTTTGTTGACATACCACATCCCTGTGGTACTGTCTATAAACACCTTGAGAGGTCCTGGGAAGAAAAGAGGATGAAAAGCCTGAAGAGCCAGCAGAAAAACTCTCACCTCCTTGATGTTGATGTGGTCTGCTGATGAGGCAATCAGACTCCCTGCACCTGTAGGGAGCCAAAAGCTATTCCCAATCCCACATCTGAAGCATCTATGAACAGCTCCTGAGAGGGAAGAGTTGATTGAAAGGCGAGCCCTGGATTGAGATTCAACGGCTGAATCCACCACTGAAGCTCCTGCTTGAGACATGGATGAAAAGGAACTAAAAATTTGAGGGGATGAGAATGCTGAAGCCAAGCTGACTTTAGAAACCACTAAGGTTTTCTCATGTGGAGTTTGGCAAAAGGGAGCATAAGAATGATGGAAGCCTTGAACCCCAGAGCTCTCAGAAATTCCTTTGCTGTTACTGAGATCAGAGGAAGAAGGGAATTAAAAAGAGACAATGAGAGTTAGGGCCTTGTCAGTATAGGAACACACCGGATCCTGCACCCCAGAAAGACATGATCCTGAGAATAAGTCAGAAAAGCCTTTTTGAAATTTACAGTGAACCCTAGGCTCTGCAGAAGGGAGACTGCAAAATGAAGACTTTGCAACAAAGTCTCTAGACAAAATGCCTGAAACAGGTCATCGTCCGAGTAGGGAAATACTTGGATCCCCTTAGCCTACAAAAGGCAATCACATGAGTGAGGCATTTTGTGAATAACCTTGGGACCATAGAAAGGCCAAAGGGCAAAGCAGAGAACTGAAAATGCCAGGAAGCAATAGTGAAATGTAAAAACTTCCTGAAAAAGGGATGAATCCAAATATGAAGATAAGCATCCTTGAGATCCAGAGACACCAGATAAGCCTGAGGAAGCAAAAGAGGGACAAACATTCGAAAAGATGGGACCCCTTCAGAAAGGTGCTTAAATGAGAGAGGTCCAGAATAGTTCCCCAAGTGCCCCCTTCCCTGGGCACCAAAAACTTTCTGGAGTAAAACTCCTTCTCCCTTTGGAAAACTAGGACTTCCTGAACAATTCCCAGAGTTAGAAGATCCTGAAGCACCACAGTAAAGAAAGGCAACTGTTCCTGTGGGGGGGGGGGATAAGGAATGCCTATAAAAGGGGGAAGACATTTCCAAACCATGAAATACCCTAGACAGAATTCAATAATCCTGAGTAATCTTTAACCAAACGGGAAGCCAAAGGGAAAGATGAAGAGGAGGAGGAATGTGGCTGAGAAGAATCGGATAGTCAGATAGCACCTGGTTTGTCAGCTCAGAGGGAAGGTGCAGAAGTTTGGGCAGCTTTAGCAGGAGAAGTCTGCTTGTCCACCCTTCTTACGCTTGGGAGGAGCGCAAGACTATGAATAAAGGCCAGCTTACTGGGGCAATTTCTCTGAAATTTAGGCACAGCAGAAACAAAAGCATGTTTAACCTCCTGCGGGGCCTTGCCCTTATCCTGACGAGACCTGAAACAAATCATCAGCAGCTTCACCAAACAAGTGTTTGTTGTCCAGAAGAGCACATCATCAGGCAAAGGTTGAAGCCAAAGCCAGGAATATCTTCTCATCATAGAACCAAACGCAACAGCCCTAGAAGAAGCATCTGCTGCATCATAACTACACTTAATGGAAAGGTGAGCCACCTGGGACAAAGTCCCTAACAGAGAAACAGCAGTAGTCTTCCCTTCAGAGTCTGGGAGATCATAAATTACATGACAAGCCTTGGGAAAGAACAGCCAAAATGTACTTGGACATATGGGCCTGATAATTAACAGCACTAAAAGCTAAGGTAGCAGAGGTATAAACCTTATCTAGCCTCTCCATAGTTCTGCTGTCCTTATCAAAAGGAAGTAGCTCAGTAGAAGGCAGCAACTGAGATGGCTTGTCAGAAGCCACAGACTGGTCAGCAGAAGGGCACTTATATAGAAATTTAGTCACCGGCCACTCTATAAAACCCATCAGGTTTCTTGGGGGCAGGGGGCTGGGAATCAAGAGCCTTGGATACAGTAGAAAAGGCATCCAACAAAGCAGCCAAAACAGGAGGAAAAGCAGGTGGTCTAGGAGAGTCCATTTGCAGGAATTTGTAATACCTGTTCTGTACCTCAAAAACCTTGGCACAATCCCATTTAAGAAAAACTCCATCATTCTGGAGATTGTGTCCCCAAAATAAATTTCCTCAAAAGGAGAGTCAGGACTAGTAGAATCCTTTTTCTCAGACCCGCAGTCTAAAGGAGAGGGAATCGGAGATGAATAAGCAAGGGATTCCTCATCTGAATCCACCTTCTCCTCATAAGAATCCTGTTCTCTAGGCCTTTTAAGGGGAGTGGAGGACCAAGAGGGGCTGGAACAGAGACCCCATGAGGAAGTTTCAAAGCCAAAGCATTAAACAATCCATGAGTAAAATCTGCTATTCACTCTGCGGGTTCTTAGGAGATGGAGAAACAGGCTTAGTCTTTTGCTGTTTCTTCAAGGGGACATCCATCTTATAAAACATAGAAGGCTCCAACCCTGGACAGCATTCAATAACAATTGTCGGAACTTTCTCCCTGACCAAAATCTGAGGAGCAACTCTAGGCCCCTTGGAAATAATCAGCCACAGCTCCCCCCTGAACATCCAAAGTGGGCATCTGCAAGGCCTCCAAAGACTTGCATAAGGTTGTATCCATGCCAGCTTCTGTGTAGAACCTTTTCCATTTGACAGCGTAAGACATCCTAGTGCTAGGGCGTCTGTCCTCATGTATAACATGTAGAACCTCTTTACTGAGGTTGTCAGATTGATCGGGGGTTAGGGAATAAGCCAAGCTGCCATATTCAGTGTTTGCAACTGTGGATGCACGAATTCCCCTTCCCTCTGGGTCAGGAGGTTTGGAATCTGAGGAAGATGTCATGGTGGCAGTGGGGTCAGGCTGCGCAACAAGGGGTACGAGGCCCTGGGAATTGAGAGGTAGGGGAGGAAAGGCGTAGACCGACGGGTTGACCCAGGGGAAGGACAAGGCATCCACTTTCCAAGCCATGCAGTGATGCTCCCTGTTGCAGAATTTGCTGAGCTGATGGTTGGTGTGGGAGGCAAAGAGGTCGCCCTTCGGGGTGCTCCATTTCTGAGTTATTAAGGTGAAGGTTCTTCTGCTGAGCTGCCACTCGTGTGGGTTCAGAAGATTTCTGCTTAATTGGCCTGCCAGAGAGTTGAGGGAACCTGCTAGCAATTGTACTAACAGGTCCAGATGCATGGCAGAGGCTGTGTGCTAAAGGGTCATGGCCAGCTGCATAGAGGGTAGGAGTGAGTCCCACCCTGCTTGTTAATATACCACATCACAGTGGTGTTGTCTGTTTTGATCAGGAAGGCCCGTGGGGAGAGAAGGGGCTTGAAAGTTATCAAGGCGTGCTGGACAGCCATCATCTCTCTTTGGCTGATGTGCAGAGGGATTTACTGCGGGCTCCATTGGCCCTGTATGCATCTGCAGTCCAGGTGTGTCCCCCCTAAGCATAGTCTGATGAGTCTGTGGTGAGGGTCTGGGCGGCAGGAGGTGGTGAAAAAACTCCCTTGTTGTGGGAGCATGCTGTTGCCCACCAATGAAAATCTTTTCTGAGGCAAGGAATTCTAGGTATAAGAGTCTCCAGGTCTTGAGAGTGTTGACATCAAAGGCATATGGAATGAGTAGAATGCAAGATGCCACGAACCAGAGAGCTTGCAGGATCTTCCTTGCAGATAACTGGGGTCTGGTGGCTAGTTGAGAGAAGTAGGCTATCAGGAAAATTTGCTTTTCTGGTGTAAGGAATGCCATCTGGGATGCTGTGTCCAGGCTTGCTCCCAAGAATATAACCCTTTGGGTGGGCACCTGTTTGGATTTCTTTTCGTTGACAGTGCACCCTAGGGAGATTAGTAGGGACTGTACAAAGGCCAGGTGCTTGAGCAGCTTTTCCTGGCTGGCTGGCTGCCTGAATTATGCAGTCGTCTAAGTATGGGTAAATCTGGATATTCCTTTGTCTGCAAAAGGCAATGGCCGGAGCCAGACATTTTGTGGAAACTCTGGGAGAAGTAGATAAGCCAAAGGGAAGTGAAGAGAACTGAAAGTGTTGCCCTGAAATGGAAATATTTCCTGCATGATTCCCTGATAGGAATGTGGAGGTAGGCCTCTTTTAGATCTAGGGTGGCTAGCCAAGCGCCCTTGGACAGCACTGGTAGCAGCTGCTGGAGGGTGAGCATTTTGAATTTTGGGATCACCAGGAAGGTGTTTAGAATGGATAGATCAAGGATGGGGCACCAGGTGCCCTCATTTATGGGCACCAGAGAGTAGAAACCTTGGCTTATATGTTCTGCAGGAATGTGCTCTCAACCCCTCAAGAGTGCTTTTGAGCCTCTATCCACTGGCCTGGAGGTAGATCTAGATCTGGGAACCTACTTGGGTTGGTGGAATGGTGGAAGAAAATCCTGGGCACTGGGGGCATATGTTGGAGTGGACAAGGTGCCTGCGTGAAAGGAGAAAGGGTTTTCCTCCTTCCTAGAAGGGTGGGTGGGCAGATGGGGGGGGGGGGGAGGTGAGTGTGAGTGAGTTCCCCATATGGGGACGGCTTAGAACTCCCTGGTTATAAAGTGGAGGTAGTCCACTGCTTAGATCTCTGCATTCCCAATGGCTGCTGTTGGGGGGGGGGGTCTGGTTCTCCAGGGCCTGGGCTGGACTGGCTGAGCAGGAAAGGACCAGTGCTTGGTGGGACAATGCCTGCTGAACTTGGGTGGCTGGACGTGTAAGAAATCCTTAACTGTCTGCACAGATTTTGCTTTTTCTTCCATCTTTTTTAAGACCTCTTCTGCCTTAATGCCAAATAAGTTGTCTTTGTGCAAGGGGTCATCCAACAATTTAGATTTGACATGGTCTGGCAAGGGATGTTCCTTAAGTCATGCATGCCTTCTAATAAACAGATCTGGTGACTGCTGCCTGCAAGAAGCTTCTAGGACATCAAAACCACAGTGCAAGGTGTGTTTAGTTACTTGACTTACAGAATGCATTAACTGTTGTAACTCTAGATTTTGCACAAGCAAGAAAGGAAGACTTTTGTTTGAGGAGTTCCAGGGTATGTTGCTGAAATTTTAGCATATGGAACTGACAATTTAGTGCCCTGATAGCAAGAGTAGCTGAGGTGTATACTTTTTTACCCCATCTGTCTAGTGCTTGGGAATCCATATCTGAGGGGGTGGGATTCTTAGCAGAGGTTGCTTTAATCCCTTTAGGTCCTTGAGAAATTACCTCAGGATCAGCAGTAGGATTTTTAAAAAGAAATTTGTGAGTCAGGGACTCTATAGTACCAGTCTGGTTTTCTGGCTGCAGGAGGGAGGGTGTCAGGAGTCTAGCTGGATTCCAGCAAAACATCCTCCACAACATCCAGGACTAGGGGGATGGCCAAGGGTCTGTGCTGTGGAAGTCTAAGAATTCTCTGAGTCTCTGTTCAGACTGAGGGTGGTCCTGACTCTCCCATTGGAAATGCTCCCTTAAAGTATGAAGGGTTTCCCCAAAGGAAAAATCCTCTGGGGGAGAGGCTGAAGGGATGAAATCCTCTGCATCAGAATCCTCATAAGTTGAGAGGGGTTGCATGTCTTCATATTCAGATGCATCAGAGTCATCTGACTCTTGTTCAGACAAAACGACAGGGGGACAGATCACTTTTCCTTTTGGACAGGGTAGCTCCCTGATCAGCATGAGAAGGTCTTCTGCCATTTTAAGCATGAGACTGAGGCAAGGAAGCAGGTGCCCGAGATTGGGTAGTTAGTTTCTTGGGTGTGGTTCGTACCCTGGGCCTGAAAAACTCTGTCATTTTCGAAAGAACGGTAGTCGCGAAAGAAGATGTCGGTTTGTGTCAAAAATCAGTTGTGCGAAGGACTTCCTTGGAAGCCAGTGCCTGCTCAGCAGCTCCAGACCCATCCAAGGTAGAGATGACCGCAGGATCCTTAGTCGAACAAGAGATTTGCAGCATACCAGACTCCAAAAGGGTATCAGCAGTGGCCTGCGAATCCACAGAAGTGGGCATTGGGGCTGCAAAAGCATCTCACTGTGGACCGGAGAACTGATGACTAGCTTAACAGGAGCATCGACGGTAGGTTTGGACTTGTGCGGTCTTGTCTCTGTCTTTATCTTTACGTTTTTTGAGAAGATCTGCTGTCTGATGGCTTACCGAAGCTATATCGGAGTTTGAGGACTGTAAGCGAAAACATCTAGCTACAATAAGGGCCCAAAGACGCATAGTTCTTGCGTTGAACAAAGCACAGGAGCAGCAACGGGGAGACGTCATGGTCTGGGCCTAAACAAGTGATGCAGTAAGAATGAAAGGCTCGGTGTGGTATTTGCTTTCCATAGACTAGACCACTTTTTTCTGACATAGGTTAGTGCAAGAAAAAAGGATCCCCAATGGGGTAGTTAGCTTTAGAAGACCAACTTCAATTCAGTACACGAAACTCAGGTAGCAGCCGACCGGCACTCATGTGAACTGCTTCTGCTTTGGGTTCAATGGCAAGAAAGACTGATGCAATGGCATCAGCTACCTTACTTTATACTACTGACGACCTGACATCAGTCCTGAAGTGACGGCAACTGACACAGAAATACTAGGCCTCTGGTATTCGGGCCAGCCGAGGGCTACACTAGCTGGGATAACCCAAATGTGACGACTGCAACAGTGAAACACGGAGAACATCTAACAAACTCTCAAAGTACTTTTTCCATAGTTTCCGTTTACTCAGGAAATGAGCTACCAGCATAGCTGGCCTTAGGCATAGGCCAACTAGGTGGCTGCCTAGGGCGCCGCTCTAGCAGGGGCACTTTTCCGGTATTTATTTGGCGTAGGTAGACCAGGATGGGGGCACTGGGTGGTGTGTGTGAGGGGGCACCACAGAGCCCTTTTGCCTTGGGCACCGGTTGATCTAAGGCCGCTCCTGCCTACCAGAATGGATGGTGGAGAACGAATCCACAGAAAACAGCAGACTAGAGAAGCTTAGCCTCCTTCTGCCACAAAGGAAATAGGAAGGCTTTAGGATATCCAGTATGGAACTAGCTACAGTACAAAATGACTACCTCTGTTACAAATGGTAAATTCGTTAAGGAAAGGCATATACAAGGACTGGAAAGTAGTTTTATACCCTGCACTGTTATCTGATGTTTTACAAACTGTTCCCCTGGAGGAGAATGAAATGCATGTAAAATTCTGCTAAAGCTGGAGAGCCCCAAGTGAACAGAGCTTTCTGTCTGTAAGTAATGAAAGGCTTGTAAAGAAGCAAATCGAAAGTGTGCCAAAGCTGATCTATGAACACGTCTGCACTTGTTTGTTTCTTTCGGCTTTTCCCGGTTAAAGGTTGCCACAGCGGAACTCCGGTCCGCTAATGATTGGCAGTAGATTTTGACATGCTGGCTTGCCGGGCCTAACGCACAACCTTCAACGAAGGAACGCCCATTCACGCATGTTGCCACACAGAAGACACTCTGAGAATCGAACGGGCAACGTCTAACTGTGAGGTGACAACACTACCGCACTAAGTGTTTAAAATGTTAATTTCTTGAAAGAACTGTTCACACAAACTGCTTGCCCTGATTTATGACATTCCCCAAAGCTAAAGAAAAGTGTATTTTATTTTGTCCCTTGTAAACAGCACAGGAATATTGATGTATACAGATCCCTCTCTCTCTGACTGGTTTTATACTACAAGCTGAACAGCTACTAAACTCATGGACAATGAAATACACTTTTCTGTAAAACTGGGGACCCTGGCCTTTTGCTTCCTGAATAATTTCCACACAATTCCAATATAAGGATGGAATGCACTACTGTTGCTGCCTACCACTCATTGAGAGAACTGTTGACTGTAGAAACTGAAGTTTTCTTTGGCTCTTTGTTACTCCCTGAATGCTTGACTCTTCTAACCCTGTGAAAGAAAATATCATTTTTTCATTACCCTTAAGCCCATAAAGGAATCCACATTAAGGCCAGAATTCTCGTGGCAGAGAAAAGTGGTTTGTGTCAGACACTGGGCCTCTACCTCTGTATGTATTTACTTGATATTATTTTTTAAGCAACTCTATTCATCAGATTAGTTTGTAAAATGAACTCGCACGTGTTAACAGCAAAAAGATCACAATAACCTTTTCCTTCATCTTACAAATGCATTATACTACAGCTTACATCACAACTCTTTTTTTTTTTTTTTTTTTTTTTACTTGTGCATTAAAATATACTTTTTGGTTTATACCAACCTATTTATTTTAGTCAATTTCTTAATTTGTACATACTGCTCCCAAATGCACCATTTATTTCAATGAAAATGACTTCCTCGGTCTGATCCCATCTCCAAGTCCTTAATTTCCTTTACAATATTCAGTACTTTATTTACAGCTGATTTGATCTTTCATTTCCAGTTTTGTGTAATTGCTTTTTTGGCTGTTTGTAACAAATTCAACAGCAGCATCTCTTTAGTCAGGACCTATTTATATATATATATATATATATATAGAGTCCTTGAACTCTAACATCGCACATTCTGTTCCCAATTTCCTGTCATTCTTTTCATATCTTTTACATCTCGCTCTACTTCAGGCAAAAATCCTCTCAAGTCTACCTGGAGTATAAAAATCTCCTCTGGCTGACGTTTATAGTTGTCATGTAACATTTTATGCGCCTTACTAATTAATCCTTTCTTAATAGAATTTTCTGTTCTTGATTCCACTGAAAACCTTAACAGAGCTGGACTTTCACTTGATACCCCCTCCCCACCATCTATATTCTGCCAACAGTCCTTGATATAGAAGGTGTATTCTGACCTGAATTTCAAACACCTGCTCAGCGTCTTCCCACTATCACTTTTCCCTTAAAGCTTATCTACTCCCAGTACAGAGCCCCTTTTTTTTAGTTTTCTACTGTTACTACCTACCATCTGTACCCTTAGTTGTAAATATTCCTACTGGTAAAACCTCTTTTCTCCACTCCCTCACTTGTTTAGTCTTTATATGATTTCTCACTAAAAATCTGTATTATTTTCTCCTTACGGGCTTGCTTCAAAACCCTAATCTCTCTGCATTCCTTGTACTTCCCACTTTGCTCCACCATGATTTTTTTACTTTGATTTCAGGCTCTCTGCTTGTGCTAGACACAAAAGTCTCAGCTTTGTAACTTGTAACTTTGTAAGCATATCTTCAAATCGTGCAGTCCTATATTACCCTGTTCAACAGGAAGACTCAAGTCTACTTTACTATTGTCCTCTTTCCATCCCAAATAAACTCCTTCAACTGTTTATAATAGTCCACAACCTTTCCCCTGGGTGATAAAAACATGTTTCACCTATGTACATGGCTAAGGAAACTAACAATATCTCACTACTTGTATTTTACTGTTGAGGACCTTTAGTTTCTAATCTCTCTCTTTTTTTTTTAATAATCCTCTGCTTGATCTTTTCCCAGATATCCTTATCTGCCCCAGCATACTTTAACCCATGTTGCTAAATATTTCATCCTGAACTAATTTATGTATAGACAAGTAATTTACCACTACAACTTTTGTTTTACTTTCCTTTTTTACCCTGAAAACATATGAAACACCCCACAACACCATAATGTTAGACTCATGATTTTTCAAATGAGAGATACCATTTGCAAACAAAGCTGTTTTTTCTTGGCCATCAACTCCAACTAAATCCCTAAATTTGGTGAATCCCTTACATTTTAGCTAAGGACTCAATTATAAAGCAACCAAGAGTGAAGAAAGAGACAGAGGGGGGGGGCATCCTGTCTGGTATCTTGTTGTCTGAAATGACTACACCCAGCCTTTTTATGTCTGATCTAGCATATGTACTTATTTTATTTGCTTTTGTTTACTGGGAAATGTTTTACCATTTTCAACAGAGGTCAGTAGAGAAAAAACAGAAAAAAAATTGCAAACAAATTCACATAAGAAACACTACAAATTCCCAAGTATTAACACTAACATTTTTTACCAAGTTAAAATATCTACAATTTAAGCTTAAATATAAATTGAGCAATGTGTATAAATACACTTGGCTACAGAAGATGACAATTAAAAGTACATGTACTTAGTCACAAAAGATGAAAATATTAGAACTTGTGTGTGGAAGCATAAAACTGCTGGTAAACATACAGAGCAATGTCTGCACTTGGGAAAAAAACGACAGCACCCTGTAAACTATGCAGAAATGCAAACTCTTCTAAACTTGTTCCACCCAGTCTTTTTAATAATTAACTTAACATATGACATCACTGGCAAATACTTCTCAAAATTATTTGAACTGGTAGAAATGTGGTAGGGAGGTATATAGTCATATATATTCAGTCAAAGATACACAAACAGCAATGAACATGGTGTGGAATTAGACACCTTGAAAAGGATTAAGATTTGGGTCTGAATGGATGTGCCAGCTAGACAAAGTAGACACACATTCCTACCATAAAACTCCAGTTAGTAACCCAGAACGCAGCCAGTACAGAAACTGACAGGAAAAACCCTTAGTTTAGAGCAAATCGATAAACCAGAGGTTAAGACAACCAATATCAGTACAGAAACTGAAGAGTGATCTCGTGGGTAGGTGCATCATAGGACAGAAGTGGGAATCAAAACTAAGATAAGATATAGAGGAAACCTAGATAAGGAAACTAGAAGAGAGTTCTAAAATTCTCTATGCTGAACTAGGGCAGAAGATGAGAGAGAAACAGAAGCAAGACTGTAAAAAAATAACTACTGAACCAGACAGAGAAATTATCAGTACCCCTAGCAGGAAAAAAAACTTTCTGAACACCCCTTTTACAGAATAAGTTAGAGCAACGGGAAAATGTTCTGGTCTTTTATAAAACAGGCTACACCTTTTATCTCACATCAAGTCAATAATGAAAGTAATACTGCCCTGCTGGCTGACTTACAGAGGAGCAAAGTACATTTTGAAAAGGCTCAGTGGGAAGACAATACACTAAGTAGAGAATGAAGCAAGAGGAAAGAGAAAATGAAAAGAGCTCCACTTCACAACTTACAACTACAAAATGAGTTGCTCTACAGTGGCTAAAGAAAAAGAAGAAAGAACAGACAGCGAGCCAACTGCGGAAGCTAAATCCTCTTGGAACACTAGCAATGAAACATGCAGGCAGCATAGTAGTGCAGTGAGAAGAACCGCTGCCTCACAGCAAAAGGTTTCCAGGTTTGATTCTCATCTGGGAGCATCTTGTGTGTGAAGTCTGCATGTCCCTCCTGGGTTTTTTTAGGTTTCCTCCCAACTCCCAAAAACATGCAGTAGGCTGAGAGAACTCTAAATTCTGTGTGTGTGACATGCAGGAGGATGGCACTGTTGTTCCACTTCTTTTCTCTATTTGCCTAATAAGCTCTGTGGGTGGCAACAGCTGTTCATGGGGTCACTACAGGGAGGTCAAATATGACTTATGTGCACAGAATGCTGATGGCACATATATCTGGGTGGCCACCTATGGACGGATAAGACAAAAGCCAGGATTTTAGCCAGATTTTACTGACCTGTTATTATGATGGAAATGGAAAACTTGTGCAACTTACCCAGAATATCAAAATATAGCACCAAACCCAAGGTTAATATCCCCTTGTCTACAGCAGAAATCCCATATGAGAGAACATAAATGGGCACTGTAGGTTCACTGCTGAAATTTGAGTAAGTGGTACCCAGTATACAGCAGCAATACAACATTGTGCAACAAAACTTCCTGAAGCAATACTCCTATGAAGAGTTAACGCAAGTCTATAGTTTAACGGTACTACTACCTAAAAAATTCTAATGGAAAAAGGCACCATTTTCATATCCAGGGTAATTTTTGAACTTTAAGATAAACACTGAAGGGCCAATGCATACCAACTACAAACAGGTTACTTGAACATAAAATCAGTGTTAAGGAAACTCTCATAACAGGACTGAAAAAAACCTGGGACCAACAGCTCTCATATCTTCTCTTTACTGTGATTAAGGTAACGTGGGCATCAGATGTGTTCACTCCTTTTATAATGGTACACAGCAGAGATCTCAGAGGCTTGTTAGTTAGATCAAAGGAAACATGGGAGGAGGAAAACACCCCCTTTTAAAGGGACTACAGAAGAGGTTAAGAAAAATACCTACTGTAGAAGAACATATGGAAGAGGCACAGGAGACACCATTAAGAAGATAAAACAGAAATGCACAGCTTACAGAATTCAAAGCAGGACACACAGTACTTAAATTAGCATCCATGGCTAAAAACAAGTTCCTTGCAGAGTGCCAAGGTCCTTCTGAAGTTACAGAAAATGTAAGTGAAGTAAACTATAAAGTGAGACAACCAGGAAAAAGAAAACCATACCAGAATACCACATAATGTTCTGAAAACTTACACAGGAACTGCGGTATCTGTACTGAGGATGCTGACAGAAGTTAACACCCCCACAACATCTATGGAAATCAACCTATATAAGGCACAATCAGAAACAAGAAATTAAGGAGTTTTTACTAAATGAATAAGGAAATATTTGCAGAGGTGCCTGGCAGGACCAATTTAATCAATAATGTTGAAACCATGCCTGATGAAGAGGTAAACCTTAAAGAGGTACAGAAAATGCTCAACATTGGTATTTTAGATCCTTTCAAGATGTGGGAGTCAGGGAGAAGAACCTTTGTTAGTTTTGGCATAAACTACTTAAGGTGCTGGAAGGAAAACTGCTACCATAATAAAAAGTGGAGGTCATAACAGTTATTTTGAAGAAAGTCAAGGATTTGATGTTGCTGTGTTCTTACAGGCCAGTATTAGTCCTAAATCATGACAAGGACTCTATTGCTATTTCAGTGAAAACAGCAGCAGATACTGCACCTTGTTTAATCCATTGTGACCTATATGGATTTGTAGGTGGGTGGCAAACATCAGAGGAAAGGGCTTACTAAAAAGGCATTCAACAAAATGGATCTCTGCTGCTTTAAGGATTATGGTATTTCTAGAGAAATGTACTTAATTCAGGCAATATACTGGAGCAAAGGTAGAAGTTACTGTGATGATGTGAGGTATTGCCAACTATGCCAGGAGAAGTAGGGCACAGGATGTGTAACATATGCCAGTCTAGCTAGCTGGAATTTTAAAGAATTACATGTCATTTGCATATCAAACTGATTTGTAGAAATGCTTGTATTGAAAATGTATTTGTAAAAATACAAATTGTAAAAGAATACTGGACGACAAGAGGTTAATCTCAAACACAGACGATAATTTGAAATTAAATTACCTAGCTTAAACCATAAAGATTGCATCTTACACTTCTCAACACAGCCAGAGACAAAGTCTGTACTAGAATGCTTCCTGCATTGTCACTGGAGTGAACTATTTGCTACTCTGGAAGGGTGGAGGTTTGAAATTGTTTTACGATTTCCAGGAACTGCATCAGATCTTAGCAAGACTTTGTGTGTGTGTGTGTGTGTGTGTGTGTGTGTGTGTGTGTGTGTGTGTGTGTACGTGCACACCATTGGCACATATGTACTAAATTCTGACAGTTTCTAGCAATGGGGGGGTGCATGAGAACCATAAGTCAGATGACCAGATTATGTGATGCCATTCTGTAATCAGTCACTAAAATAATGTTTTAATACCAGATGAGACAGAAGTCTCATGACCGTCTCTTTTTGTAACCTAACAAGGAAGGACCCCTCACCTACTTCATCTTGCCTTGCTCCAGTAATTAACCAGGGAATAACAACTCTTTAGATCAGTCAATAAAATATAGTGAGTAAGTACTGTTTTCCTGTATCTGTGTTATTTTAATATTTCCTGTGACGCAACTCTGGTGTTTACTGCAAATAGATATTGAGTATTTTCATGTTCTTTTCTTATTAAATATACTTAAACTTTTCATTGTAGCTGGTCTTTTAGAGAATATTTTAATCTCTGAGAGTACTTGTATATATTTGGTGACAGCGCTGGCCACTCCTGAAAGCCTCAGATAACAGCACACAAAATTTTCCTCACAAAAGGTCCATTTTGCTAAACCACAGCAATCCAAATAAAAAGAACCAGACCACCAGGCTGATAGATAAAATAACAGCTTCTTTAATAAAACAGCAAAAACAGGTAAGGGCCTTCAGATAAAACCCTTCATCAGACAATTAAAGCATCAAGTTTAACATTTAAAAAACAGAAACCACCAACAGAATCTCAATAGTGAACTTTCCGACTCTTCAGAGCGGGATTGAGAGGTACACCATCATTCAAGCCAGGACCCTTGTCACCTCTTAGCTCAATAATCCATTTGGCTTCATTTTATTCAGTCAAATATACAATGTCACCCCCCCCCCCGTGTTCAATTTCAGGTAGTCTGCATATAGACTGTAGAACACCCCAGATTAAAACATTAAGTCTGAAAGATACAATCTAAACAAGTAAGGGCATAGGACAGAGCCCTATGGGACACCCTGACTGTAACCAAGGATTTCACCTGTCCAGTTGCTGTATGATGCTTGCAATGTCCTATTTGTATGCCATGCAGCTATCCATCTTATCAAGAGTACATCAATACCTAGTTGTACTAATGTATTGATCATTGTTTTGTGTATGACCCTGTTAAATGCTGAAGTTAAATCTATATAAATTACATCACAGCACAATTTTTCATTCATAGCTATTATATTGCTATAAAACATCATGCTATAGGTGGTAATAGATCGATTTTCAACATATGCATGCTGATATATGGTTTCGAGTCCCAACCAATCCAGTTCAGACAATAAATTATCCAATATTACCTTCTCCATTAATTTTCCACAACATGAAAGTAGACTTAAGGGTTTATATGATTCTGGGTTTGTCCTACTCCCCTTTCCCTTAAAGACAGGTTTAATAAGTGCATGTCTCCAATCTTGAGGAATCACCCCGTATTTATACGACCTAGTGAATAATAGATATAATGATAGTGTAAGTTCTTGCTGAAGGGTTCTCAGGTCATTGTTACTAATTCTATCTCCTCCCAGTGCTTTGTATGGATCCAGTTTGCACAATTCTTTTTCGATGTAATCTAATTCGATTCCAGTATCTGGGGTTACCTGGATGTCACTAGGACAACTTATCCCTTTTGTGGAGCCAAACTGCTTTGCATACGATTTTGTAAATATATCTATAATCTGTTGTATCTGAATACATTTTAGAATCTGTACACAGTTTATCAATTTGTGTTTCTTTACTCCTTCCACATCTTATGCATCTATAAAAAGGTTTCCTATTATGCTCAATATATTTATATAAATTTTCTTCAAATTTTTCTTGATCTGGTCTCACACTATGCTTAATCTGTTTGTCCAGCTTGTTTATTTCAGTTTTCAAAGTTGTAGTTCGACCTCTCTTCCATTTCTTATATTTTTTTGTCTCTAACCTTAATCAGATATCTTGTTCTTATGGAAATGTATCCCCCTGATGTTAGATATCTTTTTTTACTTTTTGCACTCAGTTTCTCTTTCAGAACTTTCCACATTCCATCTGCAGTTTTTCTACTGAACGCCTCACTCCAGTTAGTTTTACACAGTGACAGTTTTGCTTCCGTATAAACTGTAATTAACCTTCTGTGCGTTGGTTTAGATTTCAGTTTGGCAGAATTATCTAGGGACAAAGTAGCCTTAATAACCCCATGATCACTGCACATCAATGGTAGTAAAACTTGACTTGAAGTTAGTTTCTTTGGGAACACAAACTATCTAGTATGTTCCAACCCCTGGTAGGTTTTTTTTTTTTTACAATCTGAGCAATTGTTCCTGAATATACTCTGTGAATAATTTCCTTAGTAACATTGTTGAATCAATATTATTCTAGTCTGTTTCTAGTAAATTTAAGTCCCCAGCTATTATTATTCTTCCCTCCTGTGTTTCATGTAAGAAATGTATGAATTCCTCTAGGTCATCTGCATTTGACTTTGGTGGTCTATACACTCCAACAATTGTTATGTTGTTGTCTTTATTGTCACAGTTACACAGTTTATAGTATTGGTGTGATCACTGAACATGTAATAATCACAGATCTCATAGCTATCTTTAATCTCTATCATAACACCTCCACCTGATTTTTTGTTAGAATGTCTGTTACAGTAAAAACATTTATATCCTAACAGAATTGGTTTCCAGCCATTCTTCTTTAACCATGTTTCACAAACACTATTATTAATGATCCTAGCATTAATAACCATCAGAGATGCATCAAATATTGCTATCTGTGAACTGTTAAATTTTCGACCTGGCAAAAATCCTGCCTAGTGTTAGTCAAAAGTTGCATATCTGCTGCAAAAATTCTCTTCCCTGATCTTATTGGTACAGGATGAGGAACTCTCATGTTATAAATACACAATTACTGAATTGTGTAATGCAGCTGACAAAAAAAAAAAAAAAAACAAATAACCAGGAACTGGAAATCAAAAGATATCCCAACAATAAGAAAGTTTAAGTTGAGGAAAGTCAAGAAAATGAGAGTCCCCTACCCCTCCGATATTTTCTAGATTCCTTTTCTAGATTATTTTATTCAGTCACGGTCTATAAATATTCATTCTAGAAAAATCCAAAGACATGAGCACATATATTTGTATACAACTTTTTCTTTGAAAAAAGTGTTGACGGTAGTGCAACAGAATAAGATTTACATAAATTATTTTACTATAAATACTAAGTGTTTTGCCATTTCAGTTTTTAAAGTTGTAGTAAACGTTTGCTTTTTTTTCAAACACATTTAAGAAAACTAATTACATTATTCACAACAGCTTCCAGATGTCCATCCTGTCGAAACAATTTCAAAATATAGCAATACTCATTACAAGCCCAAAGATCAGTAGTATTACTATCAGAACATGCTGAAAGTTCAGACCAGCTGCTTATCCCACAAGTTTAAACTCTAGCAAAAATGAACAGCTTTAACTATACACTATTATACACATGCAATTAATATATCCACATTTTAGTCGCTCATTTATACAAACATCCTTTAATAGAGTCATTAACTACTGTGTGTGCAACATATCTGTCATGCTAACTACACAGAAAGACTCTTTCTACAAATCCCAGGTAGCCCTTTATGAGCTTAAGCTTTGTTCGCTCTCAGTGTCCATTTATCTTGGTTTTCCTTCCTACTTTTCTACTTTGCATGCACAAATCGCTTTCTTTAACCTTGTCTGTTAATTCAACTACCTTTCTGTTATGGCTTTTCTGACTTCTTCCATTTTGTGGACTCTAATCCTTTTCATCACTACCGTTATTTCTGTTATCAATGCTTGCATATCCATTTGAGTTAACTGCTCTGAATCCCATCCCAATATCATCAATTAAAAAAATATATAGTGTCAAGATAGGAATCACAAAGCGAGTGGAATAACCACTTCTACATTGTAAACTTTAATACATCTATCAGGCTTGGGGACCAAAGTCTTCAGAAAATATCTCCAGATTTGACAAACCTGGAGTGGATGAACTAGTGGAAAAGTTAGGTAAGGCAAAGTTTCTCTCCACTTTGGACCTGATTAAAGGTTACTGGCAAACTCCACTACTTGCGAAAATAAAGGAGAAAAACAGTTTACCATGTCAGATGACCTGTTCCACTACAGTCATGCCCTTTGGTCTCAATAATGTTAATGTCCTTATAATCCCTAGAGTAGCACATTTTTATTTTATTTTGTAAGGATTCTCCCTCAGACACATGGAAACATGGTTCATTCAGGAAGTGGTACACATTACAATTGTGTAAGAATTTACCATAAAAGTAGATGTTTGAGTAGGACCACTATTTCAGTAATCACCATCACGGGAATCTCTGCTGCAGGCCGTGTCCTGACATGCAAGCTGACTGAGTTCTGAATCTTTTCACATTCCAACTAGACTGACTCAATCTTCAAAGGGTGGTGGTACACAGGTGGTGTCAACCCAAGCCATGCTTTTTTCCTTGCTGAAAGAGCTCTACATCAAGTCCTTCCTAGGCTGCCCCTGCCTACAACCTATTCTCTGCATTCCCACATAAGCAGAGAGCTCCTACCCATAATCTACCCTCCGTGGCATTAAGTAAAGAAAGCTCTCTAATAAAGGCTCTCCCACAGACAGAAAGAGCATGGAAAACCCAAAGCCCTTCTTGCCATGGCAAGTGGGGAGGGGTTGACCAGTATATATGCCCCACACACTCTGAATACCCATACGTAGTAACTAGGGGTGGGGGTAGGGGAAAACCCTGCTGCAGAAGTGTTTCTACTGAAACATCTACTAATTTGGCAAGTTTTTTACACAACTGTACTACATTCTTTGTATGGACCACCACTGCAATGATCAGCATATTCATTCTAGGAGGGCTGGTTTGTGCCCAGGCAGGCAGCTTAAGGCCTCATAGTACACAACAATGTCAAATAATGCCATGGCCCAGAAAAGAACACTTAGTTTGGTGAAAGTGTGTACATATGACCAAGTGTCTGACTGAGGGATGGCCTGGATACTCACCCTGTTAAGACAGCAACAGCAGCCACTGTGGCCCTAATACAGTGTAGCCCCATACGTCCTTGCAGTATCTGACTATAAGAAGTATAGCAAAATATAATGCAGAAGGCCAACAACCTAGAAATAGTTTGTTTTGAAACCGGGTTCTCTTCATTAGTCAGAAAGGAAAGAAATGCTGCTCATTGGTTTTATGAAGGCAACTTGTCTGGGCAATACAGGAGTCTTACTCTGTGTTTAGGGAAAAATACTGGCAGCTGAACAGATTGGTTCACTGACAGCTATATGACCACCGTGGATGTAAACAAGAGGTCAGATCAGTAAGCTAACTGTCTTTTTGGAGTGGTGCAGCAGTTAACGTTATCACCTCACAGCAAGAATTTCTCCGGCTCGATTCTCAGCTGGGGTGCCTTCTGTGCAGAGTCTGCTCAGGTACTCCGGTTTCCTCCCACATTCCAAAGACATGCATCTGGTGCATTTTGCCCGGGCCTCTGCTGAAAATGGGGCTCTGTCCCAGTCGGACTTTCCCACTAAACAAATGTTAAATAAATACAATAAATAAATTAAAATTAATATCATGTACTCACCATAAATACGCATGTGTTGTCCATTTTCATTCTTCCTCACATATGGGTTACAGATCTGAACTCAGATCTGACTTGACCACATATCACAGACTTACAGATCCAACTCTCAAGCTCCTCCCTCCACCCATAATGCCCAAGTCAGTTCACAATACCTCAGATAGAGTTTGCTGCCTTATAGATCCCAAGATATAGCAGGAAAAATGAAATAGCAGCAAAGCTAGAACTTAAACCTGGAACAATGGGTTCCAAAATATCCATAAGATCACTCCAGAAAATGGAAAAGGAAGGGGGAAGGAGGGTGGGAAGTTCAGGAAGAATGAAAATGGACAACACAGATGTATGTATAATATATATATATATATATATATATATATATATATATATATATATTTTTTTTTTTTTTTTTTTTTTTTTTTTTGAGTACATAACTTTAATATTTGATGTTGTCCTTTTCATTCTCCCCAGCTATGGGACTCTTGGGTGGCTCTCATGGAAGGATATTACATGAGAACTGCCGAACCAAATGCAGGTCTGGTCTACTTCTAGCAGTCAAATCTAGAGAGTGTAATGGGCAATAAAGGTATGAGCATTAAGACCAGGTAGCTGCTGTGCACAAATATTATCAATTGACGTTCTACACCAGAAAGCAAAAGAAGTGGCCATGGATCTAGTTGAACATGCCTTAGGAGACTGATAGGGAGAGTATACCTTGCTGAGTAAATACAAAGGAAAACCAATCAGTAATCCATTTGGGCAAGGTAACTTTAGAAACTGGTGAAGCCAGTCTGTTCAGTGAGAATTAAACAACTGGTCCGATTTCCTGAAATCCTTTGTCCTCTGTAAACAGAAATATAGTTGTCTATGTACACCTAAAAGGTGCAGCATGTACTCTATCTTATTTGAAAATTTTGGGAAGACAGGAAGTTGAATTTCTGACTGAAATTTGATCCAGAATCTAAAGAATATTTTTCTCCTGAATGAAAATTTGAAATGGCTGCGAACTGTACTTTGTGGAAAAACTAGAACCTACCTGAAAAAGGGAAACTAAAAATGCCAGCACCAAAGTAATAGGAGCAGTAAAAGGATCAATTTTCTTTTTAATGGCCCAAATTGAGAATCTTTTCCACTTACTCCAATAAAATCGCCCTAGTACAAGCTTTCTGGGAAGATAAAAGTACAATACAAACCAGGGAAGAAAGCCTGGGCTGTCTAGCTATTCATGGGACTGGTCAGCCCATGCAGTTAGTTTGGTGCCTGGAATATTGGAATGCTTCATCCCTGAGGGATGTGAGAGAAGACCTGTTCTGGGATCCAGCATCCACAGAGGATAATGAAGAGGAGACCAAAGGAAGGGAAACCATACATGGCAAGGCCAGAATGTGGCCAATAAGGTAACAAAGGGGCAAACGTGGATTAGAACGTCTTTTTCCGACTCCCCCGAGGAGGGATTAGAGGAAAATACCCACTACACTTACTGTGAGGAGATACAAAAAGACTCCAGCAGAGTTGGCCTCAAAGATGGAAAATCTCCTCCGCCACCAAATGATTCAGAGACCTCTTGTGGAGTAACAAAATGGACCTGCTGAGTTTGTCCACTAGCACACTGGATTTCCCCAGAATGTGCGTTGCCATAGAAAGCTAATGGAGGAGATCGCCCACTGCTACACTCTTATTACCTCTCGACAAAGGGGGTAGGTGCAGGTTTCCCCCTCTTCTGTTGATGGACCAGACTACAGACATGTTGTTCAGTCTGTATCACAACAGCTCCTTGAGGGAGTACATTCTGAAAGGCCTTCAATGCTAATAAACCCACTCATCTCTAGGAGACTGATGAGTGAATTGGTTTCCTGGAGGGACACAGAGTGCCTTGGACTGTCTGCTTCAAGAAATGCTGCCCCGACCCCAAATGAGAGGTGTTCATGGTCACAGTGGAGGAAAAATAAATGGACAGCCCACGCATGTAAGTCTCATCTAACTGAATCCACCACCAAAAATGATTTTTGCAAACTCTGGTAAGTTTGACTGGGAAATATAGAGGAGGTTGTAGAATGGACCACTGAACAGCTCGAGTCCATTGTAGAACATGCATAAAGCAATGTGCCAGGGGAACTAAAGTCAAACCACTGAATCCAAAGCCTGTAGAATTAGTTTGCCTGGAGGTGCAGGGTGAAGAAGAATCTGTTGAACCTGAAGCTTGACTGCATCCACATGGTGTGTAGGCAGAGAAGCAATCGGACTTGCTGTGTTAAGCTGAGCAATGATGCAGTCCAGGCTCTGAACTAGTTACAATTTTGATTTGGAGATGTTGACTGAAATATCTAGTCTTTGACAAAGTTGGAGCAAATAGTCCCTGGACTGTGCTAAGAGATACTTGGTTGGGGTGGTAAGAATCCAGTCCTCTAAATATGGAAACAACTGGAATCAGCACCGTCTCAGCTGAGCTGCCACCACTGCCATACACATGAACACCCTGGGGGCTGTGGTGAGATCAAAGGGCAAGGCTCTGAACTGATAATGACTGGCCCCAAACCGAAAGTGCAAGCATCCTTGGGAGCATCTGTTCATCCTGATGTGACAATATGCAACCTGAAGATGGACTAAGCACATCCAATTGTCTTTGTGCAAAAATGGAAGGATGGACTGAACAGTGATCATTCAAAAATTTGACTTCTTCACAAATAGGTTTGGGTTGCTTAGATCCAAAATTGGTCTCAGGTTCCCCATCTTTTTTTGGCACTAAAAAGAACCTTGAGTTGGTTCTAAATCTTCTTTAGTCTGGTGGGACCTCCTGGATGACTCTCTTATTTAGCAGCTTTTGAATCTCTAGTGTTGCCACTTCTCTCAGACTGGGTGGAACATTGGGAAGCTTTCTTCTTTTGGTTGGTGGAATCTGGAAAAATGTTATTTAGTAATCTCTGGGTATTATTTTTAGCACCCAAGAATTTGTTGTTACAGAAGACCAGGCATCTAGATGCAAGGACAAACGGTCCCAAACCGCCTTCAAAGGTGAGCACAGTCAGGCAACCCTTCAGGATCACTGCAAAAGTCAGTCCGAAAAAGTATCTCTGAAACCTTAGTTTTGCAGGCTTCCTCTGCTGCGAAGATGGCATCTTCCATTTGAACTTATCCCCCCATGTGAATCCTGGAAAGACCCCTCCAATTTATGGAACCACATATTCTTGTTTCCCTCCAGGATTCCAGGAAAAAGATCGCATACGGATAGAAAAGCAAATCCCTACAGCAGGCAGGGTCTTACCTTCCTGTTCCTGGTGGGAAAGCATTTCTTTAACTAAAAGGCCAAACAAAGATGTTCCATCCAAGGATCATTAGACTTGAAGGGCTCCACAAAATAGCACAGTTGTGTACCTACCATAAATGTAGATGTTAGAGTGTATTCACTGTTGCAGGCAAACAATTGGGTTATCCTGCTGGCAGGCTACCCGCAGTCGGCCCGAGTTCCAAAGTCTAGGTCTGGCGTCGGTTGCTGTCACCTCTTCCCTGAAGTCAGGGTATCAGGGGTATAAAAGATGCAGCAGACGCCATTTTCTTCAGTTTTTCTTGCCACAGATGTCAGGTGCCCCTAAAATGGTAGGCTTACTAATGCCAAAAAGCATGTATAACCAAAAAACAACTTTTCCTTCATCTACAAGCAAATACACCACATAGGTTGTATAGAATAGAGAAGTACAGATAAGTCCCAGCAAGGGAAAAGGGGATGGAGGGGGGGTAACCTGGACTGCAACAGTGAATACACTAACATCTACATTTATGGTAGGTACACAACTTTACTATGTTCATAGTGTTTCACTGTTGCAGCCATTACAATTGTGTTGAAACCCAAAGCTATGGTTCGGAGGCTGGTGCTAAATAGGATTAGGAGAGGCTATCAGGCCCTGCAGAACTGCAGTGGCAAAGCCTGCCCTGGATTTAGAATAGAGAGGTAAGTGATAGTGCTTTGTAAAAGTATGCACTGAACTCCCAAGTTGCAGCCTCTAAGATGTCTTTGGTTGGTACTCCTCTGAGGAAGGCTGCTGAAGTGGCTGCTGCTCTGGTGGAATGTGGCCTAATGCCCTTAGGCACTGATTTACCATGCTGTGAATAGCAGAAACTAATGCAGTGGCCTATCCACTTTGAAAGATCCTGCAGCATATGCTACTAGAAGTTGTTCAGTCTTTCTGAAAGCTTTGGTTCTGTCCCAGTAGAAGCGTAGCTGTCTGTGAACGTCCAAAGAATGCAATAGTCTCTCACCCTTATTCTGTGGGTTTGGGTAAAAAGTTGGCAAGTGAATTGTTTGGTTAAGAGCCACATTGGTCACTACCTTAGGCATAAATGTAGGGTTTGTCCTCAGAGAAACCCTGTCAGGATGGAAAATGATAAAAGGTTCCACAGCCATGAGTGCCTGCAACACTGAGACTCATCTAGCGGAGGTTATTGCTAGGAGCAGAGCTGTTTTCCAGGATAAGAATTTTATATCAGCTGCAGAGGCTGGCTCAAAGGGAGGCAGTGTAAGTTTTTCCAAGACATAGTTGAGGTCCCATGTAGGTATTGGTGCTCTCCTTGGGGAGTCTTATGTTTTTGGCCCCTCTGAGGTACTGCCTCAGTAACGGATGAGAAAAAATAGGTGGTTCTGTATTGTAATGAGCTGAAATGGCAGAAGCATGAACTTTAATGGATGAAAAGGAAAGGCCTTTATCCAGCATCTCAGTTAAGTATTGCAAAATCCGAGGAATATTTGGTACAATAGTGTCAATACCTTGTGCCTGGTTCCAAGCACAGAATCTCTTCCATTTTTCTGCATAAGATTTTCTGGTGCTAGGCCTCCTGGCCTCCAAAATAACATCCATAACTGCTTTAGAAAGAGGTGCGTCTTGAATGGCTACATTATCCGCCATGCTGCCAGGTTTAGGGTCCTGGGTTGGCTGTGCAGTATCTGACTGTCTTGTTGAGTCAATAAGTGAGGAATTTGAGGTAGTGTCCAAGCTGGGCATTGGGACAAGCTCTTTAGGATTGGGTACCAATGCTGGCGGGGCCAGTCTGGGGCAATCAATCATTTTTGGCTTCTCTTGTCTGACCTTGAGGAGTACCTTGGGGAAGAGAGGCAGAGGAGGAAAGGCATATACTGTTAGGTTTTTCCAGCTGAAAGATAGATCATCCACTTTCCATGCTTGCTTGTGATAAGTCCTTGTGCAGAATCTTTGTAGTTGGCAATTGTAAGGAGAGGCAAATAGGTCTATATGTCCAGCCATCCCCAGTTCCTTATTATCATGCTGAAGATTTGTGGATCCAATTTCCACTCGTGGGGATCCATTAGGTTTCTGCTTAGTTCATCTGCCAGAGTATTTATCCTTCCTGGCAGGAATTGTGCTTGCAGATATGCATAGTAAGTTAATGCTGTGTCCCATAAGTTCATAGCTAGTCTGCAGAGGGGGTAGGAATGTGTGCCCCCTTGCTTGTTTATGTATCACAGGACTGTGGTATTGTCAGTCTTTATCAGTAGTTGTCCTGGATGGAGTAGATACTTGAAGGCTGTCAGGGCATTTTGAACTGCTAGCATCTCTTTTTGATTGATATGTAGATGCATTTGGCTTGTGGACCATGTGCCCTGAATACATCTTCCTGCCATATGGGCCCCCCAGGCATAATCTGATACATCTGTTGTCAATGTTTGCCTGGCTGTGGGTAAGGTGAATGGCTGTCCCGTGTTGCGGTGACAGGCTTTTGCCCACCATCGAAACTCCTATTGCAGGCAGGGAATGAGGGTAATTATCGTTTCCAGGCTGTGGCAATATTGAGTCCAAACACATTTTAGATACCATTGAAGTTTCCTCATATGCAATCTTGCATATGGAATTAGCAGAATGCAGGATGCCATGAAGCCCAAAGCCTGCAGAATTTTTTATTGCAGATAACTGGGTCTTTGTTGCCAACATTTTGAACCAAGTAGTCAGTTATCTGCGTTTGTCTGGCGTGAGATAAGCCATCTGGGCAGTTGTATTTAAGCTTGCACCCAGGAACATCATCTCTTGAGAGGGTACCAGTTTTGATTTCTTTTCGTTTACTGTGTACCCTAGGCCTGCTAGTAATGTTTTTACAAACACCAGATGCTGTAGTAGAGTGTTCTTGCTCTCTGCTTGAATAAGGCAGTCGTCCAAGTAAGGATATATTTGAATTCCTCTGCAAAAAGCAATTACTGGTGCCAGGCACTTTGTGAAGACCCTGGGTGCAGTAGATAAGCCAAAGGGCAGTGCAGAGAATTGGTAATGCATTGAGCCAGCTATAAATCTGAGGTATCTTCTGCATGATTGTCTGATTGGGACATGCAGATATGCCTCGTTTAGGTCTAAAGTCACAAGCCAAGCCTTCTTGCCCAGCATAGGCAGAAGCTGCTGTAGAGTTAACATTTTGAATTTTGGATTGTCCAGGAATGTGTTCAGGATAGACAGGTCCAGTACTGGTCTCCAGGTTTTGTCCTTTCTGGGCACCAAGAATAGCCATGGGTAAAATCCTTGCCCCTGCTCTTTCTGTGGTACTTGCTGAATGGCCCTCATGTCCATAAGGGATGAAACTTGTTTTTGTGCCTCTGCCCACTGATTGCGTGGCAGGTCTGGCATACCATTTGGCCTTGGCAGGGTGTGAAAATGGAACCTGTAGCCCTGGGATACGATAGTTGAGACCCATTTGTCCTGGGTGATCATATACCAATTTTGAGCAAGAAGTGCTAGTTTCCCCCCAATAGAGCTGCCAGAAGATAAGTGCTTGGTGCTGGCAGGGGAAAGTATTTGAGACTGTTTTCTGTATGGCTGTGATTTTTCTTCTCCACTTTTGGAGGTTGAAGCCCCCCATTGTTTAGGCCTGTATGAACCTTGAGGCTGTGATCTGCCTCTGGGGCTTCTGTATCTACCTCTTTGTGGCCTTACACTGGAAAGGACCAATTCTTTGCAGGCCAGTTCCTGCTAAATCTGGGAGGCTGTACCTGTAAGAAATCCTTGACTGTTTGCATAAATTTAGCTTTGTCCTCCATTTTCTTCAAAACCTCTTCTGCTTTAACACCAAACAAGGTATCATGTTGTAATGCAGCATCTAACAATTTTGCTTTAACATGATCGGGCAGATTCTGTTCTTTTAACCAAGCATGTCTCCCAATGACAGTACCTGTAACAGCGGACCTGCAAGAGGCCTCTAGAGAATCAAAACCACATTGCAAAGTATGCTTTCCCACTTGTTCAGCTGCATGCAATAAATCCTGCATTTCTTTGTTTTCTGCACATTCAGAATTTGTCAACATTTTTTGTTTAAGCAGTGACATTAGCTATTGCTGATATTTAAGCATATGAAATTGACAATTTAAAGCTCTTACAGCCAAGGTAGCAGAAGTATAAATCTTTTTCCCCCCATCTGTCCAGAGCCCTTGAATCCCTATCAGGAGGTATACCTTTTTTTGCAGTGGACGCCTTGACTCCTTTGGGACCCTGAGTGATTGTTTCTGGGTCTGCAGCAGGGTTTTTGTAAAGAAATTTATGTGAATCAGGAACCCTGTAGTATCTGTCTGGCTTAACAGGAGCTGGTGGCAAAGAGTCAGGAGACAGTCTGGTCTCTGAAAATACATCACCTACAATGTCTAAAACAGGAGGAATAGCAAGGGGCCTGTGTTGAGGCAATAAAAGGAAGTCTCTAAGCCTTTTCTTGGATTCTGAGTAATCTTGGCTCTCCCAGTGGAAATGCTCCCTCATAGTATGCAGGGTTTCCTCAAAAGAATAATCCTCAGGAGGGGAGGCTGAAGGGATAGATTCTTCAGCATCAGAATCCTCATAGGGAGGAAGAGAATATTCCTGGTCAGAAGAGGAATCAGAGGAAATTGAAACCTGATCTGAAGATGCATAATCTATTTCTTGCCTAGGCCTCTTATCAGGAGGGGGATGGGAGCCCCTGATCAAAGTAATTAGGTCTTCGGCCATTTTAAGCATCTGTTTTTTAGGCATGGAGGTCTGTCCAGGAGAATGCTGTACTTGTTTATTTGTCTTTAGAGCGGCTTTAGACTTTACCTTTGAAGCTGAAGTTGGTTTTACATAGAACTGTGTAGGCCTAAAAACACCCTCAGAAGCAGATGCCTGTTCAGCGGCTCCGGACCCATCTGAGGGAATAGTTTCAGAGTGTCCAATACCTTGTGTTTCCAGTGGCCTATTTGGCTCCACGTGGGAGTCGGAAGCGGCCTGTGGCTCTGAGGTAGCGGGCGTCAGGGGCTGCGAAAGCGCCTCACTGAGAACCAGCGATAGGCCTAGCGAAAGCCTCGTCGGCTTTGGACCTCGGGTGCCTGTCCTTTTCTTTGCACTTTTTATAAACTCTGGTAGTCAGTTGCTCCGACGGCATTATATAGTTAAATCTTCTGCCAAAATAATGAAATGCAAAATCGTACAGACACTTAATAGTGTGTTGGTTAAATCTAGCACAAAACAGACAACTAGCAACGTCGTGGTCAGGGCCTAGTCAAGGAATACAGTAAGAATGAAAATCCTTATGAGGTATTTGCTTCCCACAAGAAATACAATTAACTTTTTCTGATATCAGTCTGGAGCAAGAAAAAAGTTTCCTTAACTGAGTACTTAGCTATCTGAAATTCGAATTTGAAAATCTCAGGAGTTGGCCGACCGGCACTTGTGAACTGCTTTTGCTTTGGGTACCGCGCGGCAAGAAAGACTGAATAAAATGGCGTCGGCTGCATCTTTTATACTCCTGGCACACTGACGTCAGGGAGGAGGAGACCGCAACCGACGCCTGACCTAGACTTTGGAACTCAGGCCGACTGAGGCTCCAAGAGGCAAAAATGGCTCTGACAACATCAGAGTAAATCCTGCCCCCCAACCAAAGATCCAACACCAACACTACAGCTCCAGGACTCATCTTGATCCAAAACAATAGGAACAGAAATAGCCAGGGAAAGTGTTAAAAATCAGAGACCTGGCTGTCTTCGGATCTGATGTCAACTGTCTTGGGGCTCTCAGATCTAAGGGCTCCTAAACCATAGGATGAATCACAGGAGGAGATGCGACTAAATGTGAAGTGGAGGGAAGGCTAATGGATCCAATGGGAGACCGAACCAGAATAACCCCCATCTGGATCGGAGCTCTGAGGAACTTCAACATCCTATCCATGTCATCCTTGGAAAGACTTCTGGAGGATCTCACAGAACAGGTAGTGGACTTTGGCCTCGAGTATCTTATCGGCATAGTATGAAGAAAGGGGGAATGGAGCTGTGGGGATACCGGATCAACTGCAAATCTGGGTGAATGGGTTCATGGAGACTTCGATACAGAAGCTGGATCCAAGGTCTGAGGATTCGAAAACTGTTTTGACAGGTTTCACCAATATAAAACAGATTGATCCAATGATTTAGGAGCCAAAGTTCTTCAGATCTTCTTATGGTGCTTCAAAGGAGCCACAGAGGACGAAGCAGCTTTCGGGGATGGAGTAGAGGATCTGTTCTTAGGCGCTGAAGAAGCCTTAAGGTGTTTACTGGGGGTTTGAGCCCCAAGAAGCAGAAGAGGAAGATGGAGGTAAGCAATCCAAACCAAGTTTTTCTCATATCCGGTACTGCCCTAGAATTAAATGTAGCATGAAAACAACAAAACTTCTTACACATTTGGTTAAGAATGTGTCACTTTCACATTTTGTGGGATGAAGTCCGCAAATAAAATAAACCAGACTGTTTGGCTGAAAAGATGTCCGACTGCATCTGAAATCTGCCTTTAAAGAAACAAACTATACAAGTAAAACACACAGACTTTATGGTGCAGAAACAGGATACAGACCTAGTTGCAGTCGTGGCAATACACCTAACAGGGAGCACTGATGCCTTATGGGGCAGCAATGAGCAGCCCACAGCTGGTTTATTGGCTTATTCTCATTCATTCTGGGACAGAGCTGCGAGAGATGAACCCACTAAAATGCTCTTCTTCAGAGACTAAGCAGGACAGGCTCTAACATGCACAAGGATCTGGAGAGTGACAGCCTGCAAACTAGCGGATCTTGCTTCGGCTTGGGAAGTGCACATCAACATAGACACATGCTGTTGTACACAGCTGCAGTGTGCTCAGCATTACACATTGCCTAATAATTAGCAAGAGATAACGGGCAGGGAGAAAAGCCACCACAGAATGATTTTTTTCCCCCACTGAGAGCAAACATGGATGAGTGGATGAAAGGATCAATTAAGTTGAAGTGGCACAACATGTTCAGGTGGCGAGAAGAAAACTGAGTGAAAATGCATTACAACACCAACAATAAATGTGATGCAGTTTATCTTCCCCAGCAATCCACATTACATGCCATATTTTCCCAGATTATATTTTTTTTTTTTTTCAACACAAGGTTTCAGTAACCATTTCTTTCTTGCAGATTCTCTGGAATGATATGGCCTGTAAATGAAAAACTAAAGTTTGTTCTGCAAAGATGTTTTTGCTTGCATCTAAAATTTGACTGTTCGGAGTTATTTAAGTGTACATAATGAATGATAGTGCTCACAGTCACTGCTACAAAGTGTTTCCTAGATCTGCTTTTTCTTTTTTTTTTTTTTTTTTTTAAATACATGCAAACATACGTACACACACACACACACACACACACACACACACACCTTTTACAATATGCTCTAATCATACTCGGGTAACTTCTCCATAATGCAATGTGCATTTGGACGAGTGGGGGGTGTTAAGGGTAGCATGTAAAATGTAAAACTGAACTGTCACATTCCCCTGAGGAAAAAAGTAATTTCCTCGCATGTTTTAAATGAGTCCTATGATTACATGGCATTTACCCTATCTGATAATCTGGCCATCTTGCCAGGATAGTTTGGAGTCGGTGTGTATGCATAACAACTTTGCCACTTATTCATACTGAAAGATAAGATGCACATTTGCAACACCAGTGTGCAACTAGAATTCCCCTAAAAACAAGGGTTGCTGGAGGTTAAGAAAGAGCACCTAAATGAACCTATCTATTGTGAGGGGATATGGGGTGCAAGCCACGAAGATATACACAGGGGCCACCGTCTCTAAAAGGGACAGAGACAGATGCCCTGCACTGTATGCATGCCACTTGTACTGAACACAGTTATGCCAGGAGAAGTATGGCCAAGAATCACAAAAAAATCCCAAGCCTCAGTATGAGAAGCCAATTACAGTCAGTCCATCTCCTCAGTGATGGGTTGCCATAGATTCAGTCACAGACCCAGCAAAAATACATTAGACATGCTGTGGTTTGCCCCACCAAGCACTGGAACCAATGGCAAGAGTAATACAGAATACAGGTAGTGTCATAATTATCAGAGATAGAAGATCCACCCAAAACAACAAGGTAGTATAGGATTACTTGATTTGAAGGGATATTTTAGGGCTACTCAGTTAAAGTTCGTATACCCTGTACATAATACAAGCAGAATGCTGTCATCCAAAATGGAATGGGGTGATCATGAAGCAGGGGTGAGTTAAGGACAGTGTGTGATTTTGGATACAGATATTTAAGGACAATGCCAACAATCATACCTATTAAAGCTGCATAAAGTATTCTAAGAACTAAGCCAACACTGTAGTGGAGAAAGATGACTTTGCCAATATGGATGACTGCAGGCAGGAGTACAGAAAATAGGCAAGAGGGCAACTGAAACCTACTGGAGAAAATAGGCAAGGGAACCAAGGTACTGGGAACAAATAACTAGAGGGAAAGGTAACAGTGGGATGAGGCAAGGAATATTTAACTGCAGTTTAGAGACTGCTTTTCCTACCAGTCTTTGATATCAGTGTACAAGGAAAGAAAAAGGGACAGGGGAGTCCTAATTGAAAAACCAATCAAACCTAGAACAGAAGCTGCTGTTAAAAACAGATATTTGGTAGGGCATATAAAACATGGCATGACAACTTTATAGATCAACCAGTGGAGGTTGGAAAGCATTGTGAAGAGAGAGACTGGAAAGGCAATTTACAAGGGAATAATTGGAGGACATATGTTTGGCTCCCAAGTATGCAACAAAGTCCAGAACGTTTAGTATTTTTGTTTATAAGCGTTTGCATAGGTATTTTTATACCCTAGGCAGACTTCAAAGGATTTTTCCTCAGGCAGATAAAAAATATTGGCGGTGAGACAGGGCACAAAGAGGTAAAAAAATTTTGGGGGGGGTAGGTGGAATGAGTTAACAGACTTTAAAAATTACCTACAGAGTACTCTGTCAGAAATATCTGGGGAGCAAATGGCTGTAACTAAGGAAAAAAAAAGAAATTATGTACTCACCATAATGTTCCTTGTGCGTTGTACATCTCACCTTCATTCTGTACTGGCTGGGTTCAGAACCGATCATCTGTTCCGACTCGGCCTATACAAAAGCTTGAGGACTTCCACTGGCTCGTGGCTGTAGCCCTAACCCATCATGCTTAGGGAAGATTACCCATATCTTGTTTGCAGATATTTATCACTAATGAGAGGAACTATTTATTTATGTAACAGATCAACGAAGAGAGTCCAAAAGTACAGTTGTGTACACTTACCATAAATGTAGATGTTAGAGTATATTACTGTTGCAGTCGCCACACTTGGGTTATCTGCCTGCAGGTAGCCCTCAGTCGGACCGAATACCACAGTCTTGGGATTTCTGCATTGGATGCTGTCGCCTCTTCCATGACATCAGGGGTATAAAACATGCAGCCGACATCATTACATCAGTTTTTCTTGCCCAAGATGTCAGGAGCCCCCAAAATAAGAAGCTATTACATGGTGTGGAACACCTCCAGTAAAAAGTAAGTACCCCTGCCATAAAAAATGGCTATAAAGAGGATGGGTA
Organism: Protopterus annectens; assembly: GCF_019279795.1. Lineage (NCBI taxonomy): Eukaryota > Metazoa > Chordata > Ceratodontiformes > Protopteridae > Protopterus > Protopterus annectens. Next base: position 1,023,147,471 of record NC_056744.1, read on the forward strand.
GAAAGGATAGAGAAAGCCAGGGGGCTGGAGGGAAGGAAACCAGGACTGCAACAGTGAATACACTCTAACATCTACATTTATGGTAAGTGTACACAGCTGTACTATGGTCATCGTATTTCACTGTTGCAGTCATCACACTTGGGTTGATTCCCAAAGCTGATGAAGGGTGGAGGCAGTCAAGAAGTGTTAGGGCTGGCTAGCAGGCCTTGTAAGACTGCTGTAGCAAATCCAGCTCTGGAGTTAGAAAAAATAGATAAGTGGTAATGCTTGATGAAGGTGAGTACAGAACTCCAGGTTGCAGCTTCCAGGATGTCCCTGGTAGGGATTCCCCTGAGAAATGCTGTAGAGGTTGAAGTAGCTCTAATGGAATGTGTTCTGATCCCCTGAGGATAGGTTTTCCATGGTGCCTGCAGCAGAAATGGATGCAGTGTGCTATCCATTTGGAAATGGTTTGCTTCGAAATGACCTTGCCCTCTGCTCCTGAAACAAAGCTGACTAGAAGCTGGTCAGATTTTCTGAAAGGCTTAGCCCTGTCAAGGTAGAACCTGAGCTGTCTGTGCACATCCATGGAGTGCAGGATTCCTTTCCCCTTTATTCTGAGGATTAGGGAAAAAAGATTGGCAAATGGATGGATTGGTTTAAAGCCACACTGGATGCCACCTTGGGCATAAAAGGATGGGTTTAGTCCTGAGGGAAACCCTGTAAGCATGGAAAATAATGAAGGGCTCCACCACCATTAGTGCCTGTAACTCAGACACTTTTCTTGCTGAAGTAACAGCTAGAAGTAAGGCTGTTTTCCAAGAGAGGAATTTTAACTCTGCTGAAGCAGCAGGTTTCAAAAGGGGGAAGTGTGAGCTTCTCCAGTACAAATTTAAGGTCCCAGGCCGGGGTGGGAGCACTCCTAGGGGGGCCTTAAATTGTTAGCGCCTTTCAGGAACTGTTTGATGAGAGGGTAAGAACAGAGCTCAGTAATATAATGAGCTGAAATGGCAGAGGCATGAATCTTAATGGATGAGGATAGGCCTCTGTGGAGGAGCTCTGCTAGGTAATCAAGGATTTGAAGCAAGTTGGGCATAGCTGTGTCCTTTCCTTGAGACAGACTCCAAAAAACAATATCGTCTCCACTTTTCAGCATAGGATTTCCTAGTACTAGGCCTTCTGGCCTCAAGGATGACGTCCAGCACCCCGTTTGCTGAGCACTGCTGGTGATGTATTCAGGGGGATAAGCCAGGCTGTTAGGTTTAGGGTTTGCAGCTGTGGATATGTCCCCTCCTGCTGAGACAGCAGGGAAGGCGTCTGATGTAGGTGCCAGGGTGGCACTGCTGTCCGACTGCGTAGGAGTGGGTACCAGTGCTGGACTGGCCAGTCTGGTGCAATAAGGATTGCCCTTGGCCTGTCCTGTTTGACCTTGAGTAGTACTTTTGAGAGGAGGGGCAGAGGAAGTAAGGCATAAATTGAGAGGTTTTCCCATGTAAAGGATAGGGCATCCATCTTCCAGGCTCTGCTGTGAGGTTTCCTGGTGCAAAATTTGCTCAATTGGTGGTTTGGGGGGAGGCAAAAAAGTCCACCTCCAGTGTTCCCCACCTCTGGGTTAGAAGTTTGAATGAGTTGGGTTCTAGTAGATTTCTGCTTAAGTCTGCCAGTGAATTTTGCTTGCCTGGCAGGAATTGAGCTTGTAAATGCACTTGGTTGCTCAAGGCGGTGTTCCACAGGGCCATGGCTAACCTGCAGAGTGTGTAAGAATGAGTTCCCTCTGCTTATGTACCACATAACTGTGGTGTTGTCAGTCTATCAGGAGCTGTCCTAGAAGGATAAGGTATTTGAAGGCTGTCAGAGCATTTTGTACAACTAGCATCTCTTTTTGATTGATATGCAAGGGGATTTGTTCTGGGCTCCATTTGCATTGAATGCATTTAATGCCATGTGAGCCCTCCCATGCATAGTCTGATGTGTCTGTTGTCAGGGTTTGGGTGGCGAGGGGTTGAGTGAAAGGAAGTCCCTTGTTGTGGTTGCATGCCTCTGCCCACCAAAGGAACTCTGCCGTTAGACAAGGTATGATAGGAATCACTGTTTCCAGGTCCTGAGAATGTTGACACCAGAGACTAACGTACCACTGAAGTTTCTTCATATGCAGTCTTGCATATGGAATTAGAATGCATGAGGCCATGAACCCTAGGGCTTGCAGTATTTTCCTTGCAGATAGCTGGGTTTGGTGCCATTAGTTTGAAATAGTTTGTCAAATGGACCTGCTTTTCTGGAGTGAGGAATGTCACCTGGGAAGTTGTGTTCAAGCTTGCTCCCAAGAATACAATTTGTTGTCTGGGAACCAGTTGTGATTTCTTTTCGTTGATGGTGTATCCCAGTGAAGTTAGAAGTCTTTTTTTACAAATGCCAGGTGCTGAAGTAGCAATTCCTGGCTGTCCGCCTGAATCAGACGACAATCCAAGTATGGGTAAATTTGAATATTTCTCTGCCTGCAGTATGCAATGACTGGAGCCAGGCACTTTGTGAATATTCTGGGCGCAGCAGATAAGCCAAAGGGAACTGCAGAGAACTGATAGTGCATAGAGCCTGCCCTGAAATGTAGATATTTCCTGCAAGACTCCCTTATGGGGATGTGCAGATAAGCTTCTTTTAATTCTATGGTGACTAACCAGGCATCCTTGGCTAGTATAGGAAGAAGCTGTTGCAGTGTAAGCATTTTGAATTCTGGGACAACCAGAAAGGTGTTGAGAATTGATAAATCCAGGATAGGGCACCAAGAGCACTCTTTTCTGGTCACCAGGAACAGACTGGAGTAGAAACCCTGTCCCCCTTGTTCTATTGGGAAAGGTTGAATAGCCCTGATATGGAGAAGGGAAAGTACTTGCTTTTGAGCCCCTGCCCACTGGTTTGGAGGAAAGTCTGGCAACCCGCTTGGGGTTGGCAGTGAGTGGAAGTAGAATCTGTATCCCTGGGATACAATGTTTAGAACCCATCGGTCCTAACAGACATCCAGTTTTTTGCATGAAGGGCGAGTTTTCCTCCTAGGGGAGCAAGTACTTGGGCATGGCCGGTTGGAAAGTCATTGTGAACTTTTTCCATAAGGAGATGGCTTACCACTCCCTGTTTTTGAGGTGGGAACACTCCACTGTTTAGATCTCTGCATACCCTGAGACTGTAGTCTTGGGGGTCTGTTTCCCCATGGGTTTGGACTGAAGGCCTGGAAATGATGCCTACTGAATCCAGGTGGCTGCACCTATAAGAAATCTTTGACAGTTTGCATAGATTTAGCTTTTTCGTCCATCTTTTTAAGAATAACTTCTGCTTTTCTGCCAAACAAATTATCCTGATTTAATGGAGCATCTAGTAATTTTGCTTTGACATAGTCTGGCAAGACTTGTTCCTTCAGCCAAGCATGCCTTCTCAGTACAAACCCCCAGTGACAGCAGCCCTGCAAGATGCTTATAAGGCAAACCCACACTGCAAAGTATGTTTACTAACTTGGTTTGCAGAATCTTTATTTTCTGCACAATCTGGAAGTAACACTTTTTGTTTAATTAGTTCCATAATATGTTGCTGGTACTTCAACATGTGAAACTGGCAATTCAAAGCCCTGATGGCAAGAGTTGCAGAGGTATATAC